>NC_090727.1:184361648-184366648 GCF_036898095.1 Palaemon carinicauda | reverse complement strand
AAAATGGCTCTCAATAAGAAATTAAAGTCTGAATTAGGATAAGGAATTCCAGACTGACTCTCATAAAGATTGTACAAACTGTATTAATTTAAGAAATTCCAGAATGGCTTTCAATCTGAAAGTAAATTTTGAATAAGGTTAAGGAATTCCTGAGTGCTTCTCTTTAAGAAAATACAAACTGTATCAAAATAAGAAATTCCCGAATTGCTCTCAATAAGAAAGTAAAGTTTTTAATTTAGTTAAGGAATTCCAGACTGATTCTCATTAAGAAAGTACAAACTGTATCAAGTTAAGAAATATCAGAATGGTTCTCAACAAGAAAGGAAAGTTCGAATTATGTTAAGTAATTCCAGACTGATTGTCATACAAAATGTGTAAACTGTATCAAGTTAAGAAATTCCAGAATGGCTCACACTAAGAAAGCATATGCTTGATCAAGAAAATACAGACTAGCCTTCATTGAGCAACAGCAGATTAAGTCTCATTAAGAAAGTGCAGACTGACTCTCATCAAGAAAGTAGTCTGGCTGTCTTTAACAGTCTGAATGTTATTAATATTGTACAGATTAATTCTCATTGAGCAAGGACAATCTTGATCACATTAAGAAAATATGTAGTTAGTTGGCAAGGGCACCATTCACCCGTTGATATATTACCGCTAGAGAGTTATGGGGTTCTTTGTCTGGCCAGACAGTACTACATTGGATCCTTCTATCTGGTTACGGGTCACTTTTCTTTTGCGTACACATACACCGAATATTCTAGCATATTCTTTAATGAATCTCCTCTGTCCTCATACAACTAACAATTCTTCTCTCAAGGGTTTAACTACTGAACTGTAATTGTTCAGTGGCTAGTTTCCTCTTGGTAAGGTTAGGAGAGAGACTTTAGCTATGGTAAGCAGCTCTTCTAGGAGAAGGACACATCAAAATCAAACCATTGTTTTTTAGTCTTGGGTAGTGCCATAGCCTCTTTACCATGGTCTTCCACTGTCTAGGGTTAGAGTTCTCATGCTCGAGGGTACACTTGGGGACACTATTCTATCTAATTTCTCTTTCTCTTGTTTTGTTAAGTTTTTACAGTTTTTCTTAGGAAGTATTTATTTTAATGTTGTTACAGTTCTTAAAATATTTTCTTTTTCTTTATTTCATTTCCACACTGGGCTATTTTCACTGTTGCGGCCCCTGGGCTTATAGCATCCTGCTTTTCCAATTAGGGTTGTAGCTTAGCATTGTAATAATAATAATAATAATAATAATAATAATAATAATAATAATAATAATAATACAGACTGATCATCATTATGAAAATATATATTAACTCCTATTATAAAAATAGGATAAAATATATACGGACTCGAATTTGAAGAGAACAGTCTCACAATTTTCAACATCTGCCCTTACGTGGCCATTGTTGTAAACCTAATAAGGCAAAATGGTGGTGAACTAATAACGAAAAAAAAAAAAAAAAGAAGATTATTACGAGGCGTTGAGGTTAAAATTCTCACAAATAATGAGAATGATTATTTCCGTAATAAAAGCCAAGACGTCTTAGTCCCGAGTCTCATTTTTAATTTTCAACTTCGAGAATTTTTGTTTTTTTAATTAAATTTGAATTATATATTCGTAAAAATCCATGAATATTCTTTATGCGGAAATTGTTTCCTTTAGCGGCCCACGACGAAGGTCTACTTCCTGGGCCTAATTCATTCAGTACCTTTCTAAAGTCTACTGTAGTTCCCCTCATCCTTGGCTCAAGTTCTACTTACGAATCCTATTATTTGCCGAAATTTCTTTGTTCTCCTTAAAAGAACTTCTGGGTCGTCTTGACATTTTTCAAAATCTAGTTGTTCATCTTCAACATAAGAGCAATAATTTCGTATGCAACGGCAATTGTCTTTAACTACGAAACGAGAGAGAGAGAGAGAGAGAGAGAGAGAGAGAGAGAGAGAGAGAGAGAGAGAGAGAGAGAAAGAGAGAGAGAGAGATTCATATTGCCTCGGAAAAGATGATGAAGTGTATGGTTTAGAACCAGATTAACAAAGCAGGTGATTGTCTTCGATTCAACCAAGCTTCCCGCTAAGATCGTTTGCCATTATCTAGATCTAGAAGCCCCGATAAAACGTTCGACGACAGGTGAATGGTTTCTCGATTTTACGCAAAAATAGTTGATATTTGATTCTAAAGCTTAGCGCCGTCTTTCCGATAGTAGAACAATGGTAATTTCTCCTCACCGATAAGACTCTTATGACCTCTTATGTTACTTGCAATGGCGTTCTCGGAAGGTCGGCAGAAATAGCCCGCGTAATGTGTTTGTCTCTTTGTACGTTTCCTGAGAGAGAGAGAGAGAGAGAGAGAGAGAGAGAGAGAGAGAGAGAGAGAGAGAGAGAGAGAGAGAGAGAGAGAGAGAGAGAGAGAAATTACCTTCATGCGTTAGAAGAATGATCTAGTTTTACAGCAGTTTCACGAAAGTTTCCAGAATAGAATGGAGCTGTTGTTGGTTTGTTTATGCAATTAAATATTACGGGCACTTTATAATGCTTAGATGAAATAAATGTTTTTTGATGGCAAGCATAAATCATGAAAATGAGAAATATTCTATTATTGTTATCCCCGAATAATTCATTATAGATCTACTATGGATAAACCACCAACCTCACTCTCTTAGTATGAGTGAGTTCGAGTCCCTGTCTTTGAGTTTTCTAAATCATTTTAGGGGATTTCAAGGTTTTCACCGGAGATTTAGATTTGGATATCGCACTTATATCATTATCCAAAGAACAGGAAAAATACCTCGTGGCTGAACGATTTTAGGCCTAATACTTTTTTCTTTTTTTTTTTCTTTTTTTGTTTTAACTGATTTCTAGGTAGAGTTTTAACAGCAAGCAATTTAGGTCGAAACTGTGTTTTCCTTAATATGATTTCGGAACCTGAATTTTAGGTTGTTTGCTGCCAACGTAGACCAAATTAACCTCTGTCATCATTCGTCAGTTAAGTCAAGGGGTTGAAAACTGATCTGTTTTACCTACACGTGATTTCGATGTAGAAAATAAATTATCATCCGATGAGGGCTTTTTTTATATCCACGGACAAATACAACAAATGCAGCTGGTTCTAGACCACTGCGGGACAAAGGCCTCAGACATGTCTTGGGGTTTGGCCACCTTTATAACCACTCTGACCGCTGTTAATTGATGATAATGGGAGACTTTATTATGATCTCTCACAGCATACCACCCTAGCATGGGGTGGCCCTGATTAGTACAGCTTTGCTGAACATGGCCCTCTCACCACGTTAAGGTACGGCAACTCAGAAAGGGTAAAATTCGTATAAATACCCAATATGTTAATATGTTTGCTTGCGTATTCATAGTCCATAGATTGTTATGTATGATGTATTTTGAAAATTTCTACAATTTGTATTATATGAATTAGTTTGTGCGATGAGAAGCCCAAAACTTTTCGGATTAGGTTCAGTAACTTTTGGTAACGTAGGTGATATAAAGTAATTTCTAGTATTTGGCTGAGGTTATTTTTAATATGTTTAACATCGGGTGAATGAGGTCAGTAAGAAAATATGTAATTATTAAGCATGCATAATTTTGGAGACATTATTAGCAACGTTGACCAGATATAGTCTCTGATAGGATCTTATTTCGGATTTACAACTCAAAATGGTCTTACATTAATTTCTCTAAGAAGATATTAGAGAAGTATACCAGTAATGAAGAAATATCGTGAAACTGTGACATATTTGAATTAGTCATGTTATTCACTCTCATGGAATTGACAAGTGGCGTAAAGATATTCCCTCTCTCCTCCTCTCCAAAGTAATTAGAATATCATCAGCGTACAATAAATATTCATGCATCACGTAATGTCACTTTAATGAGATCATTAAACGTAATAATTGACGTTATAAACTACAGATCAGTCTCAGGAATAGTTATAATTTTATTGATTCGTTTATGATTGATAATTTTCTTCCGTTGTTTACAAAATAGACTATCATAATCCTGGTTAATTATGGTTTTCTCCTCGTCATTATTATCTTTACCTTATTGTCACAAGTTTGGACTATAACTTTCGATTTGTTTTCTTTAAATTGTACCTCATTGTAGTATGGTAAGGTGTTTATTAAAAGACTTTATTTAAATTTTATTGTAATGAACATTTGCTACAATTCATATAAGATCAAGAAAAATTATCATTATCGAGTAACATTGTCTTTTAAACTGAAGTATAGTTTTATTCTTTCCGCTGTCATTTTATTACCTCAGATGTAAAAGAGGACCACAAGTTTTCACAATCATGACTAATTTGCTTAGCTTCTGTAGAGTGAGTTCAACTCTGTATTATTGATTTCTGCCAGGAACAACAACGTTCTATAATCCTCAAAAAGATACACCTTCGAACACGAATATTAACGCATTTGGCTTAGTTTGAAAAAAAAAAAATGCTATCAATTGGGTCAGTTGGTGGGCCAGCGAGTTGGGTGAAACTCGCTAGTATGTGAGAGTTCTCTCACCCGGTAAATCATTCCGACTCTGGTGGCATGACCGTAGCAACCTTGCCTTTCACTTGAAGAAGCTAGGGTTTGATCCCAATATGAAGGTATATATATATATATATATATATATATATATATATATATATATATATATATATATATATATATATATATATATTCTTATAAAGCTGGTCTAGGATAGAATAAATAATTCAATTATGTATTTCATATGTGCATTTGATAGGTGAATAGCCAGATCATAAGGTGAGTTCCTTTCTTGTAGATTTAGGTAATTGTATGTAAATTACGTGAGACTTTCGTCGATCATTTAATTGTATTCTTCATTTAAGTCATTTTATGTATTTTTTAAGAATTGATTTTTTATTTCACGTATTTTGCGATGAAGTCTTACGTAACTTGATTTAGTGTGCTATACGAACCATAAGAGGCATGAACGAGGGCTTATGTAATTTTCTTTATGCTATTGCATCA
>NC_090727.1:184346648-184356648 GCF_036898095.1 Palaemon carinicauda | reverse complement strand
ATGAAATTATATCTGTTTACATTATTGACAGGCTTTCTAAAACTATTAGTTAATTAAGTTGTATTGACCAGTTTATCCAATTACCATAATTGAAGATTAAAATTCTAAGTGAATCCGCACTAAGTTTGAACTTAAGAGGTTCCAGGGATTCAAATATTTGATAGAGAAGATCTTAACACCTTTTGGTCACAGCTGGAATAAAGCTCCAAAATACTCCGTAGTGTTATGCCATATGATTTCTGAAAAGTAAAGGCCTTAAGATTTAGAATTAAATGCATACTTTATACTAAGGAGTTGATAGTGTAGTTTTGGAAGATCTAAATATAATGGTTGGACAATATATAGCGTATACATATGTCATACGTAAACACCCACACACACGAGTGTTTGTGTGTATATATATATATATATATATATATATATATATATATATATATATATATATATATATATATATATATATATATATATATATATACATACACTCGTGTGTGTGGGCGTTTACGTTTGACACATGTATACGGTATGTGCTTCTTTGTGTTTACATATCAATTTGCAAGCTGAAATATTTGATTTTGTCCTACGTCTTCCTACTGCAACACAAGTGAAACCTTTACTTTACGAACAATGCAGACAGGTATGGATATTGCACTGTCGGTAAACTGAACGATTAAATGAGACACAGCTCTTAGCTCAACTTGTATTCCGCCATTAGTAAGTCTAATTGGATGCTTTGTGAAATTAAACCTCAGCAGTAAGTTGAAAATTCCTCTGACAGAGGTGTCTACTTGAGTGTTTTTTTTTTTTTTTTTTTTCAACTTTAGATTTAAGGAGTTTCTCTTTAGCTGGCAGAAATAATTACTCAGGGATAGTCAATTGCAAACAAAAGACATACGAATGAATTGTTTATAAGGAAGATACATTAATGATAATTATATCTCTCTCCTTTTTTCCTTACATTTTAGAATGACAGTAGATAAAACTATTTACATAGTAACGAATTAAACTAATAGTTTTCATGTAAGCGAATTTTTCAATACTTTTGCAACACTTGAACTAAACCAAGCCAACTCTATCAAACTGAGATGGCTGACTCGGTTTTCAAAGATCAGTTGGAGAGATTTGTCATTAGCACTCGTGAGGCATAGTGTATTGTCCGAGAATTTATCACTAATCGCGAGACTGATTTGGTATTATCTTAATGATTCTGAGTAGGCCTAGACGTTAACTCAAATCATGCGTAATAGACAAAGATTGTATATTTGGTCTTGAATTTAGTAATGCCTTTGACTATGTTAATCCTGAGATCCTTCTTTTCGAACTCAAACAGTTTGGTAGTGGGTAGGTATTTTCTTAGCATCATTATTGAATTTACGTAATATATTGTAAAGAATTGTTGTTGATGGGTACCATATTGAGAATAGGAATGTGTTATCTGGTGTTCCTCGGGGTACTGTTCTTGGCCCATTACTTTTCATACAATATAGAACCTACACATGAGATATGGTTCGGCCTTGAAAACGAGCTCATTCCATATGCAGAGGATGCTATTCTCTTTGCATCAATTCCATCTCTCGTATATAAATCAGGGGTTGATGAATCTATTATTAGAGATCTAGCTAATATATTGTGAAGAATTGTTGTTGATGGCCTGATTGGTAACGTCTCCGCCTGTTATTTACCAATCGGGGGTTCGAATCCCGCTCAGTCTCGCTAGTGCCATTAGTGTCTGCAACCTTACCATCCTTGTGAGTTAAGGTTGGGGTGTTTGGGGGAGCCTATAGGTCTATCTGTTGAGTCATCAGCAGCCATTGCTTGGCCCTCCCTGGTTCTAGCTTGGGTGGAGAGGCGGCTAGGGCGCTGATCATATGATATATGGGCAGTCTCTAGGGTATTGTCTTGCTTGATAGGGCCATGTCACTGTCCCTTGCCTCTGCCATACATGAGCGGCCTTTAAAGCCTTTAAATAGGAATATGATATCTGGTGTTCCTTAGGGTAGCATTCTTAACCTATTACTTTTCATACAGTATAGGACCTACATATGATATATGGTTCGGCCTTGAAAACGAGCTCATTCCATATGCAGAGGATGCTACTCTTTTTGCCTCAATTCCATCTCTCGAATATAAATAAGGGGTTGGTGAATCTATTATTAGAGATCTAGCTAAAACGAGCTCATTCCATGTGCAGATGGTGCTACTCTCTTTGCATCAATTCCATTTCTCGAATATAAATCAGGGGTTGGTGAATCTATTATTAGAGATTTAGCTAATATATTGCAAAGAATTGTTGTTGATGGGCACCATAGTGAGAATAGGAATGTGTTATCTGGTGTTCCTCAAGGTAGTGTTCTTGGCCCACTACTTTTCATACAATATAGGACCTACACATGAGATATGGTTTGGCTTTGGAAACGAGCTCATTCCATATAGAGAGGATGCTACACTTTTTGCCTCAATTCCATCTCTCGAATATAAATCAGGGGTTGGTGAATCTATTATTAGAGATCTAGCTAATATATTGTAAAGAATTGTTGTTGATGGGCACCATAGTGAGAATACGAATGTGTTATCTGGTGTTCCTCAAGGTAGTGTTCATGGCCCATTACTTTTCATACAATATAGGACCTACACATGAGATATGGTTTGGCTTTGGAAACGAGCTCATTCCATATGCAGAGGATGCTACTCTCTTTGCGTCAATTCCATCTCTCGAATATAAATCAGGGGTTGGTGAATCTATTATTAGAGATCTAGCTAATATATTGTAAAAAATTGTTGTTGATGGGCACCATAGTGAGAATACGAATGTGATATCTGGTGTTCCTCAGGGTAGTGTTCTTGGGCCATTACTTTTCATACAATATAGGACCTACACATAGAGATATGGTTAGCCTTGAAAACGAGCTCATTCCATATGCAGAGAATGCTACTCTCTTAGCATCCATTCCATCTCTCGAATATAAATCAGGGGTTGGTGAATATATTATTAGAGATGTAGGTAATATATTGTAAAGAATTGTTGTTGATGGGCACCATAATGAGAATAAGAATGACACATGACATATGGATCGGCCTTGAAGACGAGCTCATTCCATATGCAGAAGATGCTACTCTTTTTACCTCAATTCCATCTCCTGAAAATAAATCAGGGGTTAATTAATGAATCTATTAATAGAGATCTAGCTAAAATGTATGCATGGTGCAAATTATGGGGCTTGAAGTTGAACCTTAACAAAACTCAAAGTATGATTGTAAATTGGTCGAGAATCTCAGCAATGACAATGTTTCTTTAACTCTATATAAATCTTTTAAAATTTAAGGTGGGACTCTTGATTGTAAATTTACTTTTGAGAAACGCATTCGGTCTGTTTCTTCTTCAATAGTACAAAAAGTTAGGTTATTGAGAATGTCTTTTCAAGATTTTTTCGTTGATCAATCTATTCTGATGAAATTCTTTAATTCTGTATTATTTCACGTATTTCTCTACTGTTTAGTCTTCAGCTGATGACTTTCATCTTAATTTGTTGGACAAAAACTTATGTTCTATTAACTTTCTTATTAGTGCTCTAGATATTAATCTCTGGCAACGTCGTTCAGTTAATTCTTTATGCATGATGCATAAGATTTGGCATGATTCTGACCATCCTTTGCACTGAGATCCGCCCAGACTGTACCATCCTGTACATGGTTAATTACAACAGTCATGCCTTCCCCCTCATGAGAGTCAATACTACATAGTATTCAAGAAGTTTTTATTCTAGATTTGACCAGACTGTGAAATAATCTTCCTTATCAAGTAGTTGAATCGGTGAAACTCCGGAAGTTCAAACTTGCAGCGAATGTTTTTTTTTTTCTTTTTTTTTTTTTGCCTTCTCTAACTAGGGCTGTTGCTTAACCAATAATAATAATAATAATAATAATAATAATAATAATAATAATAATAATAATCAGAGATATCTGACCTCTGCCAAAGGTTAATGGAGTCGTCCTTGGGCCAAGATCTATCTGTGATGAAAATTTCGGCAAAATCCGTTGATTAGTTTTGACATAATCCTGTCCACAGGCAGTTAGACAGGCAGACAGACACAGACAAATAAATAAATAAATAAACCGACTCAATTTTTAAACATCTATGTAAGGGGCCAGTTAGGTAATAACTAAAGGCAACTAAAGTTTATTAAACAATCATTGTTCACATACTGCTACATCTGTGGAGGGATGTCACAAAAATTCAAACAGGATAAAGCTTGTTCTAGCACAATAGCACCGGTTGGTCTATTTACAGTGTAGTGAAGAGTGAGTGATGAAATGAAAAATGAAAGCTGTTACAGAGTATGAGCTTGTATGAAATACATGCAGTACAGGGCTCCCCGCCAAAAATGGGGCACCCTGCTCTTGAGAGGCGTACTGTAGGTGTGTCATCTTGCAGGAAATACGCAGGTTTAAGGCAATCAATGGAGACCCAGTTTTGTTTACCACGAATGTCCAGTAAGGCCGCCTTCATTGTTTAATGGATCATAACGAAAGGGCCTGTGTAAGGGGGCGTTAGCGGTGGTTCACTGGTGTCATTACGCAGGAAAACATGCGTTGCCTTGTGCTAATCTGTCGGTATGCGTTGCTTTGCTGGGGCTTGTAAGTCTGGCGGAATGTAGTAAATTTTTCCACAATGTGACAATATATATATCAACTACCATGGCATCTAACATCGAATTCCACCTTTGGGAATGTATACCGACTGTAAATTCATTTATGATAACAGCTTCTGGCTGGGCAAAGATTCGAACCTATGCCTCCTAGCCGAAACCATTCATGCAAGGACTCTCTCTTGATAGTATGGTTGGTTAGATTCCTTGCAGGCATGGTTTCGGCTAAGAGGCATAGGTTCGAGTCATTACTCAGTCAGATGCTGTTATTATTAATGAATTTCCAGTGGGTATACATTCCCAAAGGTGGAATTCGATATTAGATGCCATTGTAGTTGATATATATATATATATATATATATATATATATATATATATATATATATATATATATATATATATATATATATAGGATAACAGAATGGGTTCCTAGATATTGAAAAAGAAGCAGGGAAGGAAGAGAAGATGATGGATTGACGAACTAAGAAAAGTTTCATGTATAAACGGGCATGAAAAGACCATAAACAGATGTGAGTGGAAGGATATGCCTGAGGCCTTTGTCCTGCAGTGGATTAGCAATGGCTAATGATGATGATATATATATATCATCATCACCAGGTATAGCTAGTACATCTAAGGACAAAGGCGTCAGACATATCCTTCCACTAGCGTTTGTTTATGGTTTTTCAAGAAATATAGTTGGTCATGGCTCCCACGACTCTTCTCACACCCTAGTCCAGGTACTTGATCCACTATTCCAGTACAAAGGAATCTTCTCCAAGAGACGCAGCATACAAGAAGAAGTCAGAATTGTTTCTCCTGCATTCATTCACCTGACAAAGAAATTACAAGTGCATCGTTGTCAAGGAACACTGCATACAACAACGTGTTACTTCTTCCCTCTACTGAGCCCTTCTAGTAGAGACTTCTTCTCTCTACTAAGACCATCTTGTAGAGACTTATTTTTACTAAATTCATCTTATAGAGACTTCTCTCGATTAAGACCATCTTGTAGAGACTTCTCTCTACTAAGACCATCTTGAAGAGACTTCTTCTCTCTACTAAGACCATCTTGTAGAGACTACTACTCTCTACTAAGAACATCGTGTAGAGACTACTACTCTCTACTAAGACCATTTTATAGAGACTACTACTCTCTAATAGGATAATCTTGTAGACACTTCTTTTCCCTATTAAGATCACCTTTTAGAGATTACTAGTCTCTACTAAGACCACCTTGTAGATATTATTTTTTACTAAGAAAATCTTGTAGAAACTATTATCTCTATTAAGACCATCTTTAAGAGACTACAACTCTTTGCCAAGACCATCTTGTAGAGACTTATACTTCTAAGAAGATCATCTTTTAAAGCCTTATTCTCTCTACTATGACCATTTTATAGAGACTACTACTCTCTACTAAGATAATCTTGAAGAAACTTCTTTTCTCTATTAAGACCACCTTGTAGAGGCCATTTTCTCTACTTAGACCATCTTGTAGTGACTTCTCTCTACTAAGACCATCTTGTAGAGACTATTTCTCTCTACTAAGACCATCTTGTGAAGACTACTACTCTCTACTAAGACCATCTTTTAGAGACTATTCTCTCTAGTAAGACGATCTTGTAGAGACTTCTCTCTACTAAGACCATCTTGTAGAGACTCTTCTCTCTACTAAGATCACCTTATAGAGACTATTATCTCTACTAAAAACCATCTTGTAGACTACTGCCCTCTATTAACACTATCTTGTAGAGACTATTCTCTCTACTAAGACCAACCTTTAGAAACTATAATCTCTACTAAGTCTATCTTGTAGAGACTACTACTCTGCTAAGGCCATCTTGTAGAGACTATTCTCTCTACTAACACCATCTTTTAGAAACTTCTTTTCTCTACTAGGACCATCTTGTGATGACTGTTATCTATTAAGGCCATCTTGTAGAGACTATTCTCTCTATTAACACCACCTCATAGAGATTATAATCTCTACTAAGACCATCTTGTAGAGATTATAATCTCTACTAAGACCATCTTGTAGAGACTACTACTCTCTACAAAGACCATCTTTTAGAGACTAGTACTCTCTACTAAGACCATCTTGTAGAGACTTCCACTCTCTACAAAGACCATCTTGTAGAGACTAGTGCTCTCTACTAAGACCATCTTGTAGAGCCTACTACTCTCTGCCAAGACCATCTTTTAGAGTTTATTCTCTCTAATAAGACAATCTTGTATTGACTTTTTCTCTATTAAGACCATCTTGTAGAGACTATTTCTCTCTATTAAGACCATCTTGTAGAGACTTTTCTCTCTATTAAGACCATCTTTTAGAGACTATTCTCTCTATTAAGACCATCTTGTAGAGACTTCTTCTCTCTCCTAAGACCATCTTGTAGAGACTACTGCTCTCTATTAAGACCATCTTGTACAGATTACTGCTTTCTAATAAGACCATCGTGTAGAGACTCTTCTCTTTACTAAGACCACCTTATAGAGACTATTATCTCTACTGAGACCATCTTGTAGAGACTACTACATTCTGTTAAGACCATCATGTAGAGACTAATGTTCTCTATTAAGACCATCTTGTAGAGACTAGTGTCTATTAATACCACCTTATAGAGACTATTATCTCTACTAAGTCTATCTTGTAGAGACTACTACTCTCTGCTAAGACCATCTTGTATAGACTACTGCTCTCTATTAACACCATATTGTAGAGACTATTCTCTCTGGTAAGACCACCTTGTAGAGACTATTATCTCTACTAAGACCATGTTGTAGAGACTACTACTCTCTAATAAAACCATCTTGTAGTGACTTCTCTCTACTTAGGCCATTTTGTAGTGGCTATCCTCTCTACTAAGACCATCTTAAAGAGACTACTTCTTTCTACTAAGACCTTCTTGTAGAGACTACTACTCTCTATTCAGACCCCTTTGTAGAGACTATTTTCTCTGTTACGACCTTCTTGTAGAGACTTCTTCTCTCTACTAAGACAATTTTTTAAAGGCTATTCTTTCTACTGAGACCATCTTATAGAGACTTCTTTCTACTAAGACTATTTTGTAGAGACTACTACTCTCTACTAAGACCACCTTGTAGAAACTACTACTCTCTACTAAGACCATCTTGTAGAGACTATTTTCTCTACTAAGACCATCTTTTAGAGACTTATCTCTACTAAGACCATATTGTAGAAGCTATTCTCTCTAATGAGACCATCTTGTAAAGACTATTCTCTCTATTAAGACCATCTTATAGAGACATCGTCTTTCTACTAAGACTATCTTGTAGAGACTACTACTCTCTACTAAGACCACCTTGTAGAGACTACTACTCTCTACAAAAGCCATTTTGTGGAGACTAGTACTCTCTACTAAGACCATCTTGTAGAGACTACTACTCTCTACAAAGACCATCTTGTACAGACTAGTACTCTCTACTAAAACCATCTTGTAGAGACTTTTACTCTCTACAAAGACCATCTTGTAGAGACTAGTACTCTTTACTAAGACCATCTTGTTGAGACTACTACTCTCTACTAAGAACATCTTGTAGAGACTACTACTCTCTACAAAGACCATCTTGTAGAGATTACTACTCTCTACTAAGACCATTGTGTAGAGAGTACTGCTCTCTGCTAAGACCATGTAGTAGAGACTTCTTCCCTCTACTAAGTCCATATTCTAGAGACCTTCTCGCTACCAAGACCATCTTGTAGACTTCTTCTCTCTACTAATACCATGCTGTAGAGACTATTTCTCTCTCCTAAGTCCAGGTCGTAGATTATTCTCTTTACTTTTGAAATACTGGAATCCGTTTGGTATTAACTGCCAGTCTCTCAATAGGTATTAAATCAAAACTCATTTCCTTACACAAGTAAAGATAAACTAATATTTTCATCAAGACTCTATTGAAACTTATTCTAAATATATTTACCACTATATATGTATTTTTCAATTTTTATTTTATTTTTATATTTTTTTCTGGAATTTTTATACTTTATATGGGGCTGGGGGTATTTCAACCATTTAAAACTTTTTCACTCTTTTTCAATGTTCACAACACTAAACACATACTCCTGTTCCACTCTTCCAGTACAATGGAATATTTAATATTTTTGTTTCTTTAGGTTATTCTTACTCATTATCAAGGGATTCAATTTGGTTTTGTATTTGTTGGTTTTCTCATTTTCAACTTTATTCCAATCTTTCATTCCTCCGCAGGCTTCACCAGGACCCTCACTGCAACATCGCTCCACGCAGTCTCCACAGGGACCTTCATGACAATATCGTTGGCAGGTATGCCTCTCACAGTTCATTAATTTTTTATAAGTTTTACGACAAGAAAAGAATCACTGTCTGATGCTGACATATTTTATGGTGGATTCACAGTACCACGAGGCATTGACGGCTACATAACAGAGATCACAGGGCCGTGGGTGGCAGGGTACATTGTATTTATGTCTGTATGTGATGCCATGTCCTGAAGAGGTTTTTTTTACATAGCTCGCCACAAGAATGCGGAGTATCGTAGTATTTAACATCTTTTGAATTTTTCAATTTACCACAGAAGCAGAAACACTCGATAAGCAAGAAATTTGATATTTTGTTGTTGCACGATGGTCAGTTCCAGTTTTCCTTGCACATAAATGGAATAACAGCCAGGGCACGCCCACACTTCATCCTTTTGACGAATATTTTCTAAGCATATCGCACAAGTCTAGGTCTCTAGAATATGAGCAGAATTGTATTACTGAAAATGAGTATGGATAAAACTAAGATAATGTTCAATGAAATGTAGAGAGACAACAAATAAGGGTTATGGATGAAATTCTAGCGATTGCTATTGAATATACGTATCTGGACAGATAGTACTTGTTTCTCCAGGACATAAGACCGAAATTAAAGAAGGATAAGAACGGAAGGGAGAGCTTTTGGCCGACAAAATTCAAATAATGTTTACTGAAGTATCTCTTTCTATATAAAGAAAAATGTTTAATCAGATGGTCCTTCCAACTTGTGCATCAGAAATTTGGAGCCTTACTAGAGCCTTAGACCACAAGCTAATTACAACTCAAAGAGCTTTAGAAAGAATAATTATGGGATTAACACTAAGAAACAGAAAAAAGCAACATGGATGCGGAAGCAAACTAAAGTAGAGGATATTTTATCAACATGTAATAATAGAATTGGCCATGTGCAGGACATAAAATGAGAATGGCAGACAATAGATGGACATTAAGAAAAACAGAATGTGTCCCTAGAGATTGCAAACGAAGCAAGGGAAGGAAGAGAAGACAATTGATTGACGAACTAAGAAAATCTGCTGGTATAGAGTGGCATAGA
>NC_090727.1:184339148-184344148 GCF_036898095.1 Palaemon carinicauda | reverse complement strand
ATAAGCTCATTCAAGATTGTCGCGTGATTCTTGAGTATAAATTCATTTATGAAACATATCTGATTTGTTTCTTCAATTGCATAAAAATCTGTACATTGAAAATATCTTTTAAGATTTAAGAAGAATTTTCTGACCTCACGAAACGTTTTGATAAATGTACTTTGCCAAGCTTTGAATGTTTCGCTCCTCTCTGGTGTTCAGCATATGACTAATCTTCGGTTACTGAAAATAAACTTTCCTGAGTATTATTATTATTATTATTATTATTACTTGCTAAGCTACAATCCCAGTTGGAAAAGCAGCATGCTATAAGCCCAATGGCTCCAACAGGGAAAATAGCCCTGTGAGGAAAAGAAACAAGGAAATAAATAAACTACAAGAGAAGTAATTAACAAATGAAATCAAATGTTTTAGGAACAGTAACAACGTTAAAATAAATCTTTCATAAATAAACTATAAAAACTTCAATAGATAAACAATGGGAAGAGAAATAAAATAGAATAGTGTGCCCTACTGTACCCTAAAGTAAGAGAACTCCACCCCAAAACGGTGGAAGACCTTGGTACAGAGGTTATGGCACTTCCCAAGACTAGAGAATAATGGTTTAATTTTGGAGAGTATTTCTCTTAGAAGGGCCGCTTATCATAGCTAAAAGAGTCTCTTCTTCCCTTGCCAAGAGGAAAGTAGCCACTGAAATTGTTGGGTATCCCAGTGTTGTGAGGTGTATGAGGGCAGAGGAGAATATGAAAAGAATAAGCCAGAATATTCGGTGTATGTGTAGGCAAAGGGAAAATGAGCCGTAATCAGAGAGAAGGATCTAGCCACTTAAAGGACCCATAACTCTTTATCCAATATCTGGATATTGATCTCTGCACCGTTGTTAAATTAGCTCTTAGTTCATGCAGCATATAGTATTCCGTAATTTTGATCATCCTTTGCATTCGGATCCCCAAATACTGTACCATCCACAACATGATACTAGACATGAAGTAATTCTATCAGTCTTCCCTAGTGTTTCCGAAGATTCGGTGATAGACATTATTCCTGAAGTTTTATTTTGGCTATGGCCAAATTGTCAAACAATTTTCCCAACCATATAATTAATTCGGTGGAACTTCACAAGTTCAAACTTAGTTCAGACTTGGTTCCAAAGATTTCCTTTTTAGCAGGGTGATCTATGTCTCGTTTCATAGTTTATTGTTACTAACGTTTTTAACATTTTTATTTTCCTTAATTTTATTTTATTCTTGGTTTTCTTGTATAATTCTACTTTGCCCATTTAATTTGATGGATAGCTAAACTGCTTCTCATATTAAAAGAGATAACAGGCGATTAGGGGAAATATTCATAGGATCACACGATACTTTTCGTGCTTTAATGAAGACATTCATACTTAAATGAAAACGGTTTGTAATTAAATGAAAACGGTTCTTACCTAAATACAAACATTTAGTGCCTAAATGGAAACGTTTCATAATTAAAAGAAAGTTTTTCGTGCCTAAATGAAAAGGTTTCATGAAAGAAAATTTGTCGTGCATAAATGAAAACATTTCATAATTAAAAGAAAATTTGTCGTGCCTAAATGAAAACGTTTCATAATTAAAAGAAAGTTTTTCCTGTCTAAATGAAAATGTTTCATAATTAAAAGAAAGTTTTTCCTGCCTAAATGAAAACGTTTCATAATTAAAAGAAAGTTTTTCCTGCTAAATGAAAACGTTTCATAACTGAAAGAAAATTTGTTGTGCCTAATTAAAAACGTTTCATGATTAAAAGAAATATTTTCGTGCCTAAATGAAAATGTTTCGTACTTAAATTCATACTAATATTTTGGGATATACTTTATGATACTTGTCAGTATTCTTTGAAAGATTGCTTTGATACATTTTGCCGTACAACCATTCCTCTTAAGAGGAATGACGTCAGAAGACCGCCGGCCGTAGGTTTCAAAGGAAGTTTTGAGTGGGGACATGGTACCTCTCAAATAACCCCTATGTTCAGTTTCTTCACTGAGCAGATGCTCGTACCCATTTATAGATGGATGATGGGGGCCGGGTCGGTATTGGTGGTAAGCTTAGAGCCATGGACGAAGAAAACGTTGGCCGAGCGATGCCTCATTTAGTCGAGGATCCCACTTTAATAGAAAGATTTTATTTCCTTTGCCGAATAAAAGAAAAGACTCGGAAAATACTTGATACATTGCTTTTGAGTTGATTTTTATTCCGTGTACCTTATTTATTATTATTATTATTATTATTATTATTATTATTATTATTATTATTATTATTTTTATTATTATTATTATTATTATTATTATTATGAAAACTCAAAAAGGTTAAACATTCACATGGGAAATACAAAAAAATTCCAGCAGATAATTAAATAAAAAAGAAAATTGATATTTCCAGTACTTTTTAGAAGACCAAATTCACCTTCTCTATTACTTTGTAACTAATATTTTACACTTAAGTTATTCATTGTTTTACATGTTTTAATTGAGAAAATTACGTTTATCAAAATAAAAAGAAAAATAGATTTGATACTTAAGTCGATTTGGAAAAAAAAGTAAAGGAAATTTTCTATGATTTTTTTATACAAATAAATCTTTTTTTTTTTTCTTCCTAGTATGTTAGAATATTAGCGAAAATAATTTCATTTATTACTTCATTTTGGTAATAATGAATATAATTATGTGCATTTTAATAATGATGATAATAATAGTTGTTGTTGTTGTAGTTGTTGTTGTTGTTGTTGTTGCTGCTGCTGGTGTTACTTTTATGGTTATTATATGACAGACGTAAATATGTTAATGATTAGATAAGAAGAAAATTCCAGTGCCTAAAAACAATAGATAAATTTCTGAATTGACACATTACGATTGTTAGCAAATGAGATTTCCGTTGAGGTTTATGCAGATAGAATATTTGACAGCAAAGCCTAAACATTTACAAAAATAAAGTATCTGATTGGATAACTCAAATGTTAAAACAAACTATTTCATAAAATATTTTAATTGGAAATTTTCGAAACTCCTATTTAATGTTTAGCAACTCTCCAGTGTTTAATAGAGAATGAATTATTACACGAATAATGGTAAATGTTAAAGTCATTTAGTTTTTTGGGGGTATTTTATTTATATATATATATATATATATATATATATATATATATATATATATATATATATATATATATATATACATATATATACATATATATATGTATATATATATATATATATATATATATATATATATATATATACATATATATATGTATATATATATATATATATATACTTATATATATGTGTATTTATATATATATATATATATATATATATATATATATACATATATATATATATATATATATATATATATATATATATATATATAAATATATATATAAATATATATGTAAATATTTATATATATATATATATATATATATATATATAACATATATATATATATATATATAGATATATATATATATATATATATATATATATATATATAGATATATATATGTATATATATATATATATTTATATATATATATATATATATATATATATATATATATATATATATTTATAAATATATATATACATATGAATATATATATATATATATATATATATATATATATATATATATATATATATATATATATATATATATATATATAAATAAATATATATATATATATATATATATATATATATATACATACATATATATATATATGTTTATATATATATATATATATATATATATATATATATATATATATATATATATATATATATATATATATATATATATATATATATATATATTACAAGCCATAATCTTGAGCCAAAAATCAACAGCCTTTATTTTGCAAAGAGAACCATAAATAGAAATTATAATCAGACTGAAAAAATAGAACCAAAATTATGAAACCTTTCAATAAAATAGATAAACATTTGCGGACCATTTTAATTTAATCGATGTGCATAATCATCTAAAAATCTTTTTTTCTCGTCCGGCAACAAAATTATAACCTCAACTGGAATGGAAATATTCATCAATCTCCCACAACGGGCCAGTCAGTTTGATTTGGGATGATGGCGTCAATTTCTCATTCATTTTCCCTAATGGTTTATCACCACGATGAAATAAACCAGCTCGCCCACCTGATTTTAGAAATCAATCATCCAGGGCAACTTTTTCCCGTAGAGTTTAATACGAACTATTTCATCTTGTAGAGAGGCGGTTTGCTTTGTTTTCCAAAACGTGGGTTTTTATATATTTCATTTTCTTTTATTAATATACTCTCATATTCTGGGTAAATTGGTTTACTTTTGTTCAAAAGGATAAGGTTTCTAAATGCATAAACGATACATAAATAATATGCCTCTTGTTTTGTAATTCTTTAAATGTGTGAACTTAAAAAACTATAAATACCGTATACTGTATATATATATATATATATATATATACGAAGCTGGTCTAGTGTAGTGTAAATGATCTATTTATGTACTTCTTATGTGTATTTAAGAGGTGAATAGCCAGCTCATAAGGTGAGCTTCTCTCTTGTAGTTTTAACTTTGTATGTAAATTGCCTAAGACTTTCATCGCTCATTTCATTGTATTTCCTTTCAAGTCAGTATATGTAAATTTACGTTATTTTCAAGAATTAACGTTTTATTTCACATATTTTCTCTCGATTAAGTGTGCTGTAAGAACTATACGAAGTATGAAGGAGGGCTTATTTAATTTTTTATAGCATTGCGTCATGTTTGTGAGAGATTAATGCAATTCTTATATTTGCCGTGTGTTTAGAAGGTTCTTGAAAACCTAAGAGCCAGCCTTATCTTTTTCTTATTATTCCGAGAACAGGGGAGGGCGGAGTTAGCTGAGAGTGAGTCGTCTCGCGGGTGCGTTGATAGGCCTCTGATAGAAATCATTGGCAACCTTACGGCGTTAGGCACAACCCACAAGCTTCTAGACCCC
>NC_090727.1:184299148-184324148 GCF_036898095.1 Palaemon carinicauda | reverse complement strand
AAGAAGCTTATAATGTTGTTCTACACACTTCGTGCCCGAAAGGATATACTGTAGCTAAATTTTTATAAAGTTACATTCAAGAACAGAACATAATCTTGATGAACTACGGTGTTTATTAATCCCGTGAGAAGAATTTCTACAATGATGTTTAAAATGACCAATTGTTAATGAAATCTCTACCGGGGCAAATAAGAAGAAGTATATACCCATCAAAAAGAGAGATGGATCTGTTATAAAAGCAGAAGATGAAGAAAGACAATGTTGGATGAAACACTTGTGATGTCATGAATAGGAGATACGAAAGGAATAATTTGATTGATAGCATATACCTGAAGCTAAGGAAGACCTTGATGTGCCCATAAATGAATTCAGTGTGTTTGAATTCAAAGCTATCATTGAAAACTAAAGCGATAGAAAGACACTGGATACGGTGGAATAACTGCTGAAATGATACTGGCTGAAAATGAATTGACCCCAGCATACTTACGAACTTATTTTGTAGAATGTGGCATGAGGAGGCAAAACTCGATGAATGGAAGCTTAGAGTGTTGGTGAAAATGGCAAAAAAAGGGAGAGCTGGCTGATTGCATTAATTACAGAGGTATCACACTTACTTCGGTTATGAAAATATATAGTATGCTTAATCTAAAGAGAATAGAGAGAAAGCTTGATGAAAAGCTGAGAGATGAACAGGCAGGATTTAAATAAGGTTAAAGTTATACTGACCAAATTTAAATTTTGAGACATGCACAACAATGCGTAGAATATAGAAATGCATTTTGAATGGCATTTGTGGACCAAGGGAAAAGCCTTTGATAGTGTACACCGGCCAATTTTGATAAAGAGTCCTGCGTTATTATGGAGTTCCTGTTAAATATGTGTATTTAATTAAGTCTTTTCATCAACATAGCAAGTTTAAAGTTAATGTTAGTGGAGTCCTATGAAATAATTTTCCATTGAACTGCAGAGTACTCCAAGGGAATGTGTTGGGTTGTCACCTATGCTGTTTATCCTCCTCATGGATTTTGTAATGCATAGAACTGTTGGAGATGAAGGAGAGGGACTGGACAGGATTGGTAATAGGAAGTTGGCAGACCTAGAGTATGTTGATGATGCTGTCCTTATTAGCAGAACACCACATTATTTGCAATGCTTGCTTACCAGAATGCATGAATTGTAACACGAGGTTGGGCTCAAGATGAATAGAAGAGAGACAGAGATGGTGAGAACAGAATCTGCAATAGAACATGAAATTTCATAGGAAGGAGAAAGGATTAATGAGTTGGACTCATTTAAGTATTTAGGAACTATGATCTCCAATACAGGGTCTTTAGAATTACTTTAAGTGCTGTTTTCTGGTCCTATACAGCAGGGGAATCCTACTCCCTATAGATTAGTGAAATATTGGAAAATGCAAATCAGACAATTGCTAGGTTAAGTAAAACTTGGAAAATATATCGCCTGAAATTACATATACAGATTATATATCACTTTAGTGAGATTGGTGTTACTGTATGGACATGAGTCATGATATGATAACGAAACAATAACCAACATATTTAGTAGATTTGAGAATAAACCCCTCAAAAGAATATTGGGAGTTAAATGACAGGGCAGGATTAGAAATGAAACTAAAAGAGAGATTACTCGTGTACCTTATGTGGACGAGAATATTATGAGGGGTAGATGGAGATGGTTTGGACATGCTTTTTTTTTTTTTTTTTTTTAACTGGGCTTGACAAGGCACCAGAAGAGCTGGAAAACCAAAGCCAACGTAGCTGATGACTATGAAGCGTGAAGTAGGAGTGTGGGAGAAAATGAATGGAGAAGTATTGAATTAAAAGCTCAAGATAGAGACGACTGGCGAAATCTGAGACCGTTTGCGTCAAAAGGCTTAAGAGGAGATGATGATGATGATGATGAAGTTAGTGTAAAACAATGTATTTTTTTTTCCTATAGCCTGAGAAATGAAGCCCATAGTATACATAAATCTTTCGTATCATTATTTATAAATGATAATTATTTTGAGATTTTTTCCGTTGTTCTGTTACCGGTTCTTTTTTTTCGATGTAAAGGTATGCAAAATCAATAGTTTTTAGTGTAATATAAATAAATAACCATAAATGAAAAGGGGAGCTTTCTCATATAAAACAGTCATTAAATTTTCTTAATAACTGGTATTATGAGTTTTAAGAAACAATAATTGATTTTCTTTTCAAATGAAAATTCCACACTCAAATTTTGAGATATTTTTAAGACATTTCTCTTGAGCAAAGATTCTGGTTCAACCTCTTCAAAAGAATTCTTGTCTCTTTTCCAATATTTCACCTCCACCATTTCTTAGATATTTTATTCTTGGAATTCCCCCTTTCAGGATATATATATATATATATATATATATATATATATATATATATATATATATATATATAATATATATATATATATATATATATATATATATATATATATATATATATATATATATATATATATATATATATATATATATATATATTTCTACCTCATACTTGGGATCGAACGCTAGCCCCTTCAAATGAAAGGCCAGGTCGAAACCAACCATGTCACGAGAGCCCATAAAAGAAATTGGAACCTGACGCTACCAGCTGTCCGAGGATTTACCTGGCGAGACATCAGTCTCTTACCAGCGAGTTTTACCCAATTTCCCGGGCCACCACGTGACACAATTGGTAGTAATTCATTCAAATTACCCCTAATGAGTAAATATGAAGGGGCTAGCGTTCGATCCCAAGTATGAGGTAGAAATTTATTTCTATTTGAACACGATGTTGTGTTGATATTTATCCATATATATACATATATATATATATATATATATATATATATATATATATATATATATATATATATATATATATATATATATATATATATATATATATATATATATATATATATATATATATATATAAATGGTATATTATTATTATTATTATTATTATTATTATCATTAATACTAAGCTACAACCCTAGTTGGAAAAGCAGGATGTTTTATGTGTATATATATATATATATATATATATATATATATATATATATATATATATATATATATATATATATATATATATATATATATATATGACGAAAGTAAACAAACTGACACTACCATAATCTTGTTACTTTGCTTCATATTATTATATTCTTCTGTTTATCACCACGTAATGTGGCCTTCCAGTTTGTGAAGGTAAGCAAGTAGCAGGAATGTTCACCCTTGTCATTGTTCGATGAAGTGGTGAGCCAAAGCTAGCTTGTTTGAAAGACCCATTGAGCTGTCGATCACTAATCCATCGCCATGAGCTGTTACTAGTTCACTGCAGAACTAAGGCCTCAGACATTTCCTTCCAGTGGCGTCTGTTTATAGTCTTTCTGTGCCACCCCACATCTGCAAAACATCTTAGTACGTTAACCCAACGTCTTAATTTTTTTTTCTTTTTTACAATCTCTAGGCACCCATTCTTTTATTCTTAATGTCCATCTATAGTTTGTCCTTCGCATTATATTGCCTGCCCATGTCCATTTCTTTTTCTTACCTACATGTTATTAGAATATAACCTACTGAAGCTTGCTCTCGTATCCATTTTGCTCTTGTTCTGCCTCTTATTGTTATTGCCATCATTATTCTTTCCAAAGCTTTTATTATATCAGTAATCATAAGAATGACCAATGAAGATAATCACTGAAGGGACTATATTGTTACATTGAGAATACATCATAAAAAAAAAAAAAATTGGTCGGCAATTTGGCCAAACCTATTGTGAGTAGCCATGAATCAAAATAAGATTAAAGTCAAGAGAGTAAGTGAATAAGATTGAATTGACAAATGCTCACAACTTATCAACCAATCAGTGCCTATAACTTCCATGTCTTTATCCTACCATGTAGGTTATAGTAGTAAACTATTGATATGCTGCTCTTCAAATAATGAGGCTTAATTCTGTGAATTTATATTGCCATTACATAGTGAAAAACCATATATTTCTAACGCTTCATCCATTTGTTGTTTTCTTATTACTTATTAGTTAAAATGCATGTATAATTCTATTGAACTTGGGTCTATCCTAACAATGAATAAGTCTCTCTCTCTCTCTCTCTCTCTCTCTCTCTCTCTCTCTCTCTCTCTCTCTCTCGTGAGCTACATAATTGATGAGCATATAACTTTACCAGGTAGGACTAGTATTAATGTGTTCTGTAAGAGAATTAATCTTAATTCTCTTTGAACTTACATTTCCCCTGACGTTATAATCACGTGTTTTAACGTTTTACTTATTTAGTATTTGTTAATTAGGAAATATTCAATAATATAATACTCTCTCTCTCTCTCTCTCTCTCTCTCTCTCTCTCTCTCTCTCTCTCTCTCTCTCTCTCTCGTGGTAGACTTGCATTATGTAATATTGTAGGCATTCACCTTCGTGGCTTGATGTTTGCTAATCTAATTAAGTTTCCCAAAACGTTTATGTGTGAAGTAAATATTAGCGAGGATATCCTGGTCGTGGTTGCTTTCGTCAATGATTTAGCTATGGGGAAGGTTACAGAATTACACAGGACACAGTTGTAATCTATGTTGTGTAAGCTTCGTAAGGTTTACATAAGGAATTTCATTCTGCATGCTTCAATGTTTTGTATTCCTATCAACGGTGCATTAATTTCTTTGGAAAATTGTCTTCTTTGCTTGTGGTTTGGGCTGCTACAAAGTTAGCATAACTTGCAGTAACGAGGAAGAGAACTCCTTCATATATGAATTTAAAGGTAGCATGTATTGGGATAGGTCATGTTTGTTGAATTTTGTTTAGAAATGTATACTATTTATCCAATTCTTCCATATTTAGAAAAATTGGTAAAACCAACCGTGTGAAAGCTTTGTTTCTTATTTGTGGGACACATTCTGCCGACTACAATCTACATAAATTTTAAGTGTTACCAATACTTATTACGTAGTAATGATGTGACCTGAAGTTCAGTTTATGTTGGCTTTATTTGCTTTAGTAGTTCGAACGTAGTTGTGAAGAGAATACACTTTTAATCAAAACTAATTCTACAACATTAAAATGTATTGAATTTCCGTGTTACCCATTTGGTAATAAAAGTTCGCTCTAATCAATAAATATCAATTAGGCGAGATTCATAAAACGAATGTTTTTGACGTATTTTGTTTAATAACTCAGTCTAACATGAACCCAATATGCAACAATTGTAATGTCCTGGTCTAAAAACTTGTCCAAGGAATAATGTTATTAAATTTCTAAGATATTATAGTATGCTTATATCAATTGAATGCCTCGTAACTATTTGAAGGTACATTTATACGGTATATAAGTATTTTATATTTTTTTTTTTTTTTATAATTTACTCCTATCAATTGCTACTTTATGAATTCAAGCTTTACGATGTAAATAATGACATTTTGGTAACCTTAGAAACAGTTTAAATAAACAGTAACATATTTATTTTAGGAATGGTTTTCCATATTCATATTTATGACAGTTATTTATAATAAGGGACATTATTTAAAATGAAATATAAAAAATGGGTTTGATGCTAATGGGAATCTTTGAATATAAGTGGGCTTTAGACTTTAGTGAACTACTGAATTATAAGGACTGAAACGACTCAGACGGTTTCGAGCAGCGAAGTGGTTTGATTAGTTTATAGCCAAAATTCACACTCTTCCCAGAATCATCCCAAATTTTAGTTAAATTGGAGAATAGTGATAGCTTTCTACACTGCATAGTAACTATGATGTGGATGAGAGACTCTAAGGAGAAATAACAATGAAATATTTCAATCTTCACTTATATTAAGAGGTATGTCCAGTGAAGATTTAGTGTCTTAATATTAGGGCATTTGATCTCTAGCAAGAATGAAATATAAGTCGAGTAATTTGTTACCCCTTCGTATTATAACTACGGATATATCATTACTAAAAGCAGTACTTGCCATCTATAATACACCAATCTTAGTACTTTACACTAGGGAATGTTACCATGCGTATAATTGGTGTGGGTTAGGTTAGGTTGTAAATCAAATTAGGTCATATGTGATGCTACTAGTAAATATAAACACTTGTTACTATTTTTGCAAGCAGTATTGTTGGCACTCGGGCTACGGATATACCACTTATACCAAGCCTACATAATTGCAAACATAAGCACATGGCTTTTTAAAGCAAATTCCTTACATAATCCATATTCCACATATTAAATTCCTCAGCTGATTAGTATTATCATTACCATCTAAGCTATAAACTTACTTGGAAAAGCAAGAAGCTATTAGGCCAAGGGCTCTTAACAGTGAAAAATAGCCCAGTGAGAAGACAAAATAAATAAACTATGAGACTACTTTACTTTTCATTAGAAAATGTTGTTCAGAATGGAACTATAATAAAACCCAATTAAATTAAATATTTTAAAAACAGTAACATTAAAACATGTTTTTATTTTAGATTATAATTTTTGTCCCAAAACGATTTTAAACATTACAGTTCAATTAATCATTAGAAGTACACTAGTTTAAAACATCAAATATGAATCGTTCGGTTCGTATTATCCGTGATAATAAAAGAAATTGTTTAGCTTACTGCCCTTAATTTTCCGGTAAATTTGTATTGTATTACAGGGTGTGATTTCGAACAGAAATTTTTTTTTCTTATAGTAAATAACGTGATTTAACCGAATTTGACCTTCATTTCAATCGCAAACAAACAGATCAACCAATTCAGCTAACTTTAAGTTGCCGAATTGGTTGCTGTTATTACGAATGAAATGAAGGTGAAAACCGGTTAAATCACATTATTTCCTACAGGAAAACATATATTTTCTGTTAAAATGGTTAGATATAATCACTTGCCATATATGTTGTGTTAAATTATTTAAGCTTACATTGCCCTGTAATACACTACAATAATACCGTATCAGTAACTTATGCATTTATTAAACTTACTTATTATGAGTGACATTGGAAGTTATAGGGTTCCAAGCAAAATGGCTGTTTCGTATCAGTGGAGAAGGAATCTTTGTATCTGACATCATGGAAGGATGTGTGAGTGTGACCGGCCGCCGCCCTGACACACAGTGTTGCCAGATGGGTTAGTCTAATAATACCCAAAACAGCACAAAAATCCCAATTTCCACAAATATATTTTCTTCTGATCATGTAGGCTTTACTAATATAGAAATTACTCACTATACTTCATATAAGTGCAAGTAAACTAATTGCAACAATATAAATGTTTACTCATCTTTGTTTGTTCTTCATAGAAATTTGTACAGAATATCCCTATCAGACATCCAAAATCCCCAAATCTAGGGATAAATTCCCATTTCTGGCAGCATTGCTGGCTGAAGGGGGTACATCACGTGAGAACATTGTTCCACAAATGTTCCTGTACAAAATAACAAAAATGGATTCTGGTAACTTTAGGGGGTATCCGCAAAATACAATCTTTAATTATTTATAAACTATGTAACAAATCACGTTAAAATACAACATAAATTCTTCAGTAAGCATAGCTAGTCACGAAAGCAGAGGTAGAACTATCATTAAATAGATTTTAAAAGACTAAATGGTAGCTATGTCGCTAATTGCTTTGAGAAACTATTGTTATTAATAGTTAAGCTTATTTTAAAAATACAATCTTTATATTAAATCACATACTTCTAGGTAAAACTTGATATTTAAAATAAAAATTAGGAATCTTATAAATATTTTGATGGATGTGAAAAAATTAAAAAGACGTTTTTGCTATACCAGACTGCTAAACAAAACGAAAACCCCATTGCGAATAAGGAAAAACATTGTATTATAAAAACATAAAATGAAAAATATAAACTCATAGTAATTATAGATTGGAGTTTTTTCCTTATAATAAAAGTTAGGAGTTTTATAAATATTTTGATGGATATGAAAAAATAAAAAATACCTTTTTCTACACCATGTTGGTAAACAAAAGGAAACGCCCAATGCGAATAACGGAAAACATTGTATTCTAAAAACATAAACTCATAGTAATTATAAATAGGAGTTTTTATTTGAATAACCCTTGCATTTATATCTGAACTTGCTATATTTCTATCTTTTTCAACCATATGATGATCTTCAGTTTCACCTCCGGCAAAATAGTTCCTATTGAAACTTTTTTTTTCCGTGTAATTAATGGTTTATGATAACTTCTCTCCCTCTCTCTCTCTCTCTCCTCTCTCTCTCTCTCTCTCTCTCTCTCTCTCTCTCTCTCTCTCTCTCTCTCTCTCTCTCTCATATATATATATATATATATATATATATATATATATATATATATATATATATATATATATATATATATATATATATATATATATATATATATATATATATATATATATATATATATATATATAGGAGCCTCTGCCGTTTATGGGGACAGCCCTTTGACCGGCCGAAAATCGAGGTAAAAAAGTCCGAAATCGGCTCTTTTTTACGGGAATGATTTGTTAAATAATGTAGATTGACGGGACAGTATTAAATTGTAAAACCGAATGTTTCTTGAAATCGAGTAAAAAAAATTCTGAAATCGGCTCTTTCTACGAGAATGATCACATAACGTGTCCTTAAAAACTACAAACTTAACGAAGGGGTAAATGTCCTTACCTTCATCGTGAACTAAACGAGGGGGCTGACGCCCCCCTGCGACCCCCCAAACACTGTTGCTAACATACAAACCCCACAAACCAAACCTAACCAATCCTAGTAGTTCCCAGGTCACTACCCCTACCCGGGGGCAAGCCCCCGGACCCCCTTAGTAAGTCTCTCTCCTACAGAAAAGAAGTTCCATGTCCTTACCTTCATCGTGAACTAAACGGGGGGGCTGACGCCCCCCTGCGACCCCCCAAACACTGTTGCTAACATACAAACCCCACGAACCAAACCTAACCAATCCTAGTAGTTCCCAGGTCACTACCCCTACCCGGGGGCAAGCCCCCGGACCCCCTTCGTAAGACTCTCTCCTACAGAAAAGAAGCTTTGGGTAGCACTCAAAATTATATCTTATCCACATGATCATATTATAGGTTACTCAGGCTTACCTTAAATTTCGTAGTCGCTAAAACCACATCAGGGCCACATCACCTGTTTTACACTTTTTACATGTACCTCTAAAATCCCTTAAGAGGCCTTCTCGAAATAAATAGTGAAAGAATTCGGGGGTAACACGAGTGAAATCACGTAGATGTATATATCTGAGGGTCTTAATTGCATCAATCTGATCAATACGGGAGATAAACTCGAAAATATCACTCACAGAGAAACTATACGGAACAGGTCTATCCATCACGGCGGTTAGAGTTGGAAAGGGTCGACTGTAGGTCAATCTCGGGTCATGGGGGGGATTAAAAATTTGAAATCACGCGGCCCACGAAAGGGTTAGTTCGGTTGCTTTGTTTGACACTGGCTTTATCTGACGAAATATCTTAACTAGATGCTGGATAACCTAACCTTTGTTTGTATATAAAACAAAATAGTATTCGGCATAATTTTGGGACGATTTCGAAAGAAATAACCATCTTAACAAGAGATTAAAATGAAAATTGTTGAAATTAGCGAAAACATACGTACGAACATCGAAAACTGTTCATGCTTGCGCGACCAGCTGATATGCGAATCGAGCGCCGCCAAACGGGTGTTATTATAATCAGGCAGGAAACAATGATTGCGGGAAATTTTACGACCGAGTAAGTTGGCCGTGGCTTCAGCGTACGACGCATTGTAACGGCCTTTTTCTAACATAACATTTCATGATAAATATCCCAGCAGTATCAAATGTCACTAAACATGACGTGTCCTTAAAAACTACATACTTAACTAAGAGGTAAATATGTAGATTGACGGGACAGTATTAATTTGTAAAACCGAACGTTTCTTAGACTGGGATGACACGGGCTCTGTCTATCGGGAAAGTTGGAAACTATGCAGGAGCTACCCGTGACTTGCGTACGGACCATGCTGAACTTAGAAAATATTGCCGTGGTAAAGGTAAATTGTGTTATTAGTCAAAACGATAAATTAACATCATATTATGGTATGTTAGAAAATTGTAAAGAACATCAACCCCATAATGAAATACGATTTGGCTAGTAATAAGAAAGATATCCCTGTCCCCATAAACGGCAGACACCCCATATATATATATATATATATATATATATATATATATATATATATATATATATATATATATATATATATATATATATATATATATATGTGAAGAATTTTCTTCACTCTTCATCTTTTAATCGTATTTTTAGCTCTCTTCTACTAATACTATAGCTACCCCTTAAACATTCTCTCCTACATCTAGTTTTCTTTAACGAACATAGGGAGGACTAATCTAAACTTAAACTTGTTGACAGTGGCGCACGCCATGCTCGTGACGTCACAGCGCAGATACGCACAATAGAGGGCCTTAGTGTAACCACGGCGTATGTTGGTTCTTTCCTTAAACTACGTGGGTCGAGATTAAATTACTAAACTGCATTTTTTATATAAATTCCAACACTACTAAATTAATGCATCTTATATTTCTCAATACCAATTAAGGTTTGTTAATTTTAAGATGTATGCCCATCACACCAGTCCATTGCTAATTAATCATTTAAAATATTATTTTTAGCAAGCCAGAATACGTAGGATTATTGTATATATAAACTCCCTTAGAGCAGCAAGATTTCTCTAAAGTATTTAGTACAAAATCCTGCCTCCTCTGCACTCCTTGCAACAATACATTGCCCTGTCCTGATGTCCCGATATGGCACCCCCAATGGATTACCGCGCGCATCATGACCGTCACTTGTTTGGCAAGGTGAAGCCAGGTGATCTCCTCGACCTTAGCGTCGAGCCCATTCAATCAGAAGCCGGCCTGGACGACTGACCGGCCCTGGTCATTGAACCCGTGCACCTCTGGCTCACCCCCCCCCCCTCTCTCCCAAAACTCGACTCACAAAAGATTGCTGCCGGTCGGAGAGATTGAGAAGAAGAGGACCCTGGTATACCATAGTTGTAGCCAACGAGGATTCTTGGGGTGAGCCAGGCAAGAGTGCAATGTGCCAATTAGTGCGACAACCAGGTCAACAGCTATCACGGGCATAGGACTAATCTTCAAAGGAGTGCAGGTACTACATCAATGGCCATAGTTATTCTCCCATTATTTAGCTTAGACTAATTTTAACTTGATAGAGAACCTGGCTTTTACACTATTCGGACTGTGTGAGGTGGGATTGTGTGTAAATATTTTTCCGTCATCATTTCTGGTTTGAGACTAGCATAGTCTCTGGGTCACGTGGGCCACGTGCCAGACCCTATTTGATTTTTGATTGTTGCAGACCACGTGTCTAACCCATCATTTTCATTATTTGAATTGCATTTTTATGATTCTATTTTGTCTTTGTTAAGATGTCCGTTTCTTTTATGTAAATTTGTGAATAAATCAATATTAGATTAATTAAACCTCTTTAGTATTTTTTGCTCCCTCATTTATTTAATGTTTAAACTGAGAATATTTAAAGAGTAAAACCTAAGTAAGTCTATAGTAGGTAACAGCGAGGAACTTTGCATTAATATATTTGCTTCGAAGGTAAAGATCCTTATCTTTAAACTTTTAAACTACTTTACATCACTGCTCCCATTTTGGATTTTGTCTAATTACATTAACGTAAAATACCTGTCCAGCATCTCATTGGGGTAGCTGGGATGGAGCCGGAACAGAGCCTGAGAATGAGATGACTATAGACATGACAAAGCTAGAGTAGGCCATAAATTATTGATATTTCTACGTGTGGAGTTCTCCGGCCTCTGGACAGTAAAATTTCCCCCTTTTGTATTTAAGAGTGTTGGTTAGTGAATTGTGACAGTAAAGTATTAGCAGGGTGTTTGTGCCCCGAGAGTAAGTGCTCCTATCCTCCCCTGTTGAACTTTATGTAACTGTTATAAGGATACTTTCCCGGACTAAGTTCCCACTCAGAACACAACCATAAAAAATTCTCCACATGAGAGGTCCTTCGAACCGGATCTTTTACCTTTGACTCGTGAAGCATTAACATAATTAATCAGCTTGATTAAGCATATAGTAACTCGCTATATCACTTACCCACACGCATACAGCCAGTTTGTCGAATGTGTAATGCCCAGACTTTAATTGGGAAGACAAATTTGTAATCATCATGATCTTTTTGTATCGACCACGTGTTTAAGGAAAAAGCTACGTAGCCAGCCTAATTTGTTGCTTGAATGTTCTCTACAGAAAGACTAGAATTTGTCGTAGGAACTTCGCTTTGTCTCGGAACCGTTCACCCACGTGTTGTGGCGGAATCCACTTATACCAGAAAGTTCTAAGCTACTTGAACTAAGGTTTTTTGTTGTTCAGACGCCCATGTTTACTGCTCAGCTAGAGCGCCGGTGTACTCGTTCTGTCAACTAATTTTGCTAGCTAAGCATCTAACTTGTAACATTTTGTACCTTGGTCTACCTTCCTTTGTGTCGTTTACCTTCCCTAACCAACCTTAACTTTTCTAACTAACGTCCCCATATACCAAGCACATGTCCTTGTCCTATAGAGCGAATTGGCGCAACATAATTTCAAGTGTTCTTACAAGTAACGTAGAAACTTAATTTCATCGAGTCCGTTTCATTAAGCGTGTTTGTTCCGAGATGGCTGATCTTGTTTACATCCCAAACTAAGGGTGCGTAATTGTTTGCTACCGTAAGTAAATTACTGCGTGTAGTTAATTTAATTTCCTTTAGCGAGGAGATATTGTTTTTGTCCTTTAGCGACGATTTTTTTGTTTTACCTCCGCGTGAGGGAAATTTCATTTTGTTTAGCCAAGAGAGTGCACTTTAAAATCTAAGTCGTTTCCTCGTGCGCCTATATACATTTTGAATAGATCAGTGGCTGCCTTAGTGCGCCCGTAATTGTGAAATCATCACAACAGTGTCAACCTCGACCTGTTATTTTAACTTTTAACTTGAATCTTTGCATTCATAAGCCCATGTGCTTTCTAATATGTTCTACTTTAAAGTAAATTAATTAGTCATTATCGCCACGTGCGTATATAATTCATTTTAGCAAAGTCTTTAACGTCACGTGACCTGGGCATCGTCTGCTTTGTTGGACCCAGTCACTTTGAATTTTAAAGTAATTTCATGATTTATATGTTGTCCATTTAACCATTTTCGTCCCATCATGAGTAAATTTAAATGTTCAATTATCAACCTTGTAAATTTGTAAAGTTTCATTTTTACATTCCTTTAAAATTCAGTTACCCTTTGTTTGCTTCCACGAATCCGTTCATCAAAACGTGGTCATTCCAAGATGGCGGACTTCATGTTTAACGTAAACAACCCTCCACCGCCTAAGGTGGAAACGCTTAGCCCCGAGGAGATTAACGCTAGGCTTAAGGAACAGGAATTAACATTCACCTTTGTTTGTGAGGACGCAGACCTAGCACTTCATGCTCTCGCTTCAGTAGATTTTCCCAACATGGGTCCTGAAGCCGTGAGTCATTTTAAAAGTGAAATTAGTAAAGTAAGAGACGAACTTTGCGATTACAAGAATTTTTGGAGACGTCATTACGACCATCCCATTGTCAAATCAAATTGTCCAGTGCTTGCTGCCTACTCGAGTAAAGTTGAGATTGCCTTTAATAGGCTCATGGCTCATCCCAATTTATCTATTAAAGCTAATCAGTCTAATTCTTTTTCAAAGGCAATACCTTCAGTGACACCTCCCGTTGTAAATGTTATTAATGATCCCATATTTGATCCTTTTAATGTCGTGGCAGTAAAGCACAATGTAATTAATTTTGCATCAACTCCCCAACCTGTTCAATCGTCACATTCCAGTACTATGTTGCCAACACGGCATACGATTAGTGAGTTTGTGTCAGTCCCACGTGCTCCGTCCTCATCTCCGAACCTTAAGCCGCCAGCGTTTGATCGCCCTCAACCCCCTTTGTCTTTGCCGCCGGTGACAGTCCGTCCCGGAGGAAATACCATTCATAGTCTTAACGTGGACCCCCCAAGTGGTAGCACAAATACCACCCAACCTAACCGTGTGCGTGATGGCCAGCAGACGCCTGCACCGGTAAAGTCAGTCATTAAATCCGTACCATCCCATGGACCAGTGCTCACGTTGCCTGATTGTCCTATCTTTAAGCCCGTAACTTCCGCTCCAATCCGTGTTGACGCTAAAATATCCACGTCAAAATCTGAAACCCGCTCTCAGAACGAGCCGCGTGATCGCAAGGTTAAGACTTTAGTTGTCAGAAATGAACCTTGCGCATTGACGGCGGATTTAGCGAAGGTCATACATGTAGACCTAGCACCGGAGATTAGAGCCTGTTTACGATTCACCTTGCTTAAGGATAACGGTACATTGAACGTCATTCATTATTTTCATTCAGTCATATATGACGTCACATTAAACTTTTATTATTTTTGCCAAGTCGTACAGCAGCATTTTCCAAGCCAATCCCATGCTCTAACCTCGAATTTTTGCCTTGATAACTTGTCATGTTACTACACTCATACTGACATCCTTCAGCTCGTGCTGAATATAAGTTTTGTTTCTCATGTTCCCCTTGCAAACGTTTTCATTAAAGACGACATCCAAGACTCTCACTGTCAGAAATACGATGTCCCCATGGACCTAGTTCGTCTCGATTTATCATTCAGGCTAGTGTCAAGCAAATTTTCACCTTTAAAAGCCGAGAAGGAATTAACTTTTCTCCTTTTGTCAGGCAATGAATACCAACTTTTCATTACGCCAGTAATTTTCTTTGTAAAATCATTTAATGTAAAACGTTGGGTGTCAGACCGGGATTGGGATTCACCCCCATAATTTTTAATTTGTCCTTGGCCGGACTTGTTGCTGAACTCGACCATTATTGGCTCACGTTTTGTTTGCTCTATCCGTACCCCTAGGGTGGGAAGAATTGAGTACTTTTAATCGTTCTAATATTATTGCATCGTACGTTTAAAGTTAAAACTGATCATATACTTAACTTAACGCTTCCGTGAAGCATTGCCTGCGTGGTTCAATATTCCCCAAATTCACGTGAAAGCATAACTTTTGACTCGATTGATTTCAATTAACGTTAACAGCGTTTTGTTAACTATAAACGGACGTAGATGTGAAGAACGACTTCACTCTTCATTCAGCCAGTAAGCTTATCTCGCTCATACTAACAAGTAGTTGAATCACATTTGCCAGAACTAACCCCTCTCCCTTTTTTCTCCCCTTTATCCCCAGGGTGTGAAGAATTTTCTTCACTCTTCTTCTTTTAATCGTATTTTTAGCTCTCTTCTACTAATACTATAGCTATCCCTTAAACATTCTCTCCTACATCTAGTTTTCTTTAACGAACATAGGGAGTACTAATCTAAACTTAAACTTGTTGACAGTGGCGCACGCCATGCTCGTGACGTCACAGCGCAGATACGCACAATAGAGGGCCTTAGTGTAACCACGGCGTATGTTGGTTCTTTCCTTAAACTACGTGGGTCGAGATTAAATTACTAAACTGCATTTTTTATATAAATTCCAACACTACTAAATTAATGCATCTTATATTTCTCAATACCAATTAAGGTTTGTTAATTTTAAGATGTATGCCCATCACACCAGTCCATTGCTAATTAATCATTTAAAATATTATTTTTAGCAAGCCAGAATACGTAGGATTATTTTATATATAAACTCCCTTAGAGCAGCAAGATTTCTCTAAAGTATTTAGTACAAAATCCTGCCTCCTCTGCACTCCTTGCAACAATACATTGCCCTGTCCTGAAGTCCCGATATGGCACCCCCAATGGATTACCGCGCGCATCATGACCGTCACTTGTTTGGCAAGGTGAAGCCACGTGATCTCCTCGACCTTAGCGTCTAGCCCATTCAATCAGAAGCCGGCCTGGACGACTGACCGGCCCTGGTCATAGAACCCGTGCACCTCTGGCTCACCCTCCCCCTCCTCTCTCCCAAAACTCGACTCACAAAAGATTGCTGCCGGTCGGAGAGATTGAGAAGAAGAGGACCCTGGTATACCATAGTTGTAGCCAACGAGGATTCTTGGGGTGAGCCAGGCAAGAGTGCAATGTGCCAATTAGTGCGACAACCAGGTCAACAGCTATCACGGTCATAGGACTAATCTTCAAAGGAGTGCAGGTACTACATCCATGGCCATAGTTATTCTCCCATTATTTAGCTTAGACTAATTTTAACTTGATAGGGAACCTGGCTTTTACACTATTCGGACTGTGTGCGGTGGGATTGTGTGTAAATATTTTTCCGTCATCATTTCTGGTTTGAGACTAGCATAGTCTCTGGGTCACGTGGGCCACGTGCCAGACCCTATTTGATTTTTGATTGTTGCAGACCACGTGTCTAACCCATCATTTTCATTATTTGAATTGCATTTTTATGATTCTATTTTGTCTTTGTTAAGATGTCCGTTTCTTTTATGTAAATTTGTGAATAAATCAATATTAGGTTAATTAAACCTCTTTAGTATTTTTTGCTCCCTCATTTATTTAATGTTTAAACTGGGAATATTTAAAGAGTAAAACCTAAGTAAGTCTATAGGTGGTAACAGCGAGGAACTTTGTATTAATATATTTGCTTCAAAGGTAAAGATCCTTATCTTTAAACTTTTAAACTACTTTACATCACTGCTCCCATTTTGGATTTTGTCTAATTACATTAACGTAAAATACCTGTCCAGCATCTCATTGGGGTAGCTGGGACGGAGCCGGAACAGAGCCTGAGAATGAGATGACTATAGACCTGACAAAGCTAGAGTAGGCCATAAATTATTGATATTTCTACGTGTGGAGCTCTCCGGCCTCTGGACAGTAAAATTTCCCCCTTTTGTATTTAAGAGTGTTGGTTAGTGAATTGTGACAGTAAAGTATTAGCAGGGTGTTTGTGCCCCGAGAGTAAGTGCTCCTATCCTCCCCTGTTGAACTTTATGTAACTGTTATAAGGAGACTTTCCCGGACTAAGTTCCCACTCAGAACACAACCATAAAAAATTTTCCACATGAGTGGTCCTTCGAACCGGATCTTTTACCTTTGACTCGTGAAGCATTAACGTAATTAATCAGCTTGATTAAGCATATAGTAACTCGCTATATCACTTACCCACACGCACACAGCCAGTTTGTCGAATGTGTAATGCCCAGACTTTAATTGGGAAGACAAATTTGTAATCATCATGATCTTTTTGTATCGACCACGTGTTTAAGGAAAGAGCTACTTAGCCAGCTTAATTTGTTGCTTGAATGTTCTCTACAGAAAAACTAGAATTTGTCGTAGGAACTTCGCTTTGTCTCGGAACCGTTCACCCACGTGTTGTGGCGGAATCCACTTATACCAGAAAGTTCTAAGCTACTTGAACTAAGTTTTTTTGTTGTTCAGACGCCCGTGTTTACTGCTCAGCTAGAGCGCCGGTGTACTCGTTCTGTCAACTAATTTGCTAGCTAAGCATCTAATTTGTAACATTTTGTACCTTGGTCTACCTTCCTTTGTGTCGTTTACCTTCCCTAACCAACCTTAACTTTTCTAACTAACGTCCCCGTATACCAAGCACATGTCCTTGTCCTACAGAGCGAATTGGCGCAACATAATTTCAAGTGTTCTTACAAGTAACGTAGAAACTTAATTTCACCGAGTCCGTTTCATTAAGCGTGTTTGTTCCGAGATGGCGGATCTTGTTTACAGCCCAAACTAAGGGTGCGTAATTGTTTGCTACCGTAAGTAAATTACTGCGTGTAGTTAATTTAATTTCCTTTAGCGAGGAGATATTGTTTTTGTCCTTTAGCGACGATATTTTTGTTTTACCTCCGCGTGAGGGAAATTTCATTTTGTTTAGCCAAGAGAGTGCACTTTAAAATCTAAGTCGTTTCCTCGTGCGCCTATATACATTTTGAATAGATCAGTGGCTGCCTTAGTGCGCCCGTAATTGTGAAATCATCACAACAGTGTCAGCCTCGACCTGTTATTTTAACTTTTAACTTGAATCTTTGCATTCATAAGCCCATGTGCTTTCTAATATGTTCTACTTTAAAGTAAATTAATTAGTCATTATCGCCACGTGCGTATATATTTCATTTTAGCAAAGTCTTTAACGTCACGTTACCTGGGCATCGTCTGCTTTGTTGGACCCGGTCACTTTGAATTTTAAAGTAATTTCATGATTTATATGTTGTCCATTTAACCATTTACCTCCCATCATGAGTAAATTTAAATGTTCAATTATCAACCTTGTAAATTTATAAAGTTTCATTTTTACATTCCTTTAAAATTCAGTTACCCTTTGTTTGCTACCACGAATCCGTTCATCAAAAAGTGGTCATTCCAAGATGGCGGACTTCATGTTTAACGTAAACAACCCTCCACCGCCTAAGGTGGAAACGCTTAGCCCCGAGGAGATTAACGCTAGGCTTAAGGAACAGGAATTAACATTCACCTTTGTTTGTGAGGACGCAGACCTAGCACATCATGCTCTCGCTTCAGTAGATTTTCCCAACATGGGTCCTGAAGCCGTGAGTCATCTTAAAAGTGAAATTAGTAAAGTAAGAGACGAACTTTGCGATTACAAGAATTTTTGGAGACGTCATTACGACCATCCCATTGTCAAATCAAATTGTCCAGTGCTTGCTGCCTACTCGAGTAAAGTTGAGATTGCCTTTAATAGGCTCATGGCTCATCCCAATTTAACTATTAAAGCTAATCAGTCTAATTCTTTTTCAAAGGCGATACCTTCAGTGACACCTCCCGTTGTAAATGTTATTAACGATCCCATAGTTGATCCTTTTAATGTCTTGGCAGTAAAGCACAATGTAATTAATTTTGCATCAACTCCCCAACCTGTTCAATCGTCACATTCCAGTACTATGTTGCCAACACGGCATACGATTAGTGAGTTTGTGTCAGTCCCACGTGCTCCGTCCTCATCTCCGAACCTTAAGCCGCCAGCGTTTGATCGCCCTCAACCCCCTTTGTCTTTGCCGCCGGTGACAGTCTGTCCCGGAGGAAATACCATTCATAGTCTTAACGTGGACCCCCCAAGTGGTAGCACAAATACCACCCAACCTAACCGTGTGCGTGATGGCCAGCAGACGCCTGCACCGGTAAAGTCAGTCATTAAATCCGTACCATCCCATGGACCAGTGCTCACGTTGCCTGATTGTCCTATCTTTAAGCCCGTAACTTCCGCTCCAATCCGTGTTGACGCTAAAATATCCACGTCAAAATCTGAAACCCGCTCTCAGAACGAGCCGCGTGATCGCAAGGTTAAGACTTTAGTTGTCAGAAATGAACCTTGCGCACTGACGGCGGATTTAGCGAAGGTCACACATGTAGACCTAACACCGGAGATTAGAGCCTGTTTACGATTCACCTTGCTTAAGGATAACGGTACATTGAACGTCATTCATTATTTTCCTTCAGTCATATATGACGTCACATTAAACTTTTATTATTTTTGCCAAGTCGTACAGCAGCATTTTCCAAGCCAATCCCATGCTCTAACCTCGAATTTTTGCCTTGATAACTTGTCATGTTACTACACTCCTACTGATATCCTTCAGCTCGTGCTGAATATAAGTTTTGTTTCTCATGTTCCCCTTGCAAACGTTTTCATTAAAGACGACATCCAAGACTCTCACTGTCAGAAATACGATGTCCCTATGGACCTAGTTCGTCTCGATTTATCATTCAGGCTAGTGTCAAGCAAATTTTCACCTTTAAAAGCCAAGAAGGAATTAACTTTTCTCCTTTTGTCAGGCAATGAATACCAACTTTTCATTACGCCAGTAATTTTCTTTGTAAAATCATTTAATGTAAAACGTTGGGTGTCAGACCGGGATTGGGATTCACCCCCATAATTTTTAATTTGTCCTTGGCCGGACTTGTTGCTGAACTCGACCGTTATTGGCTCACGTTTTGTTTGCTCTATCCGTACCCCTAGGGTGGGAAGAATTGAGTACTTTTAATCGTTCTAATATTATTGCATCGTACGTTTAAAGTTAAAACTGATCATATACTTAACTTAACGCTTCCGTGAAGCATTGCCTGCGTGGTTCAATATTCCCCAAATTCACGTGAAAGCATAACTTTTGACTCGATTGATTTCAATTAACGTTAACAGCGTTTTGTTAACTATAAACGGACGTTGATGTGAAGAACGACTTCACTCTTCATTCAGCCAGTAAGCTTATCTCGCTCATACTAACAAGTAGTTGAATCACATTTGCCGGAACTAACCCCTCTCCCTTTTTTCTCCCCTTTATCCCCAGGGTGTGAAGAATTTTCTTCACTCTTCTTCTTTTAATCGTATTTTTAGCTCTCTTCTACTAATACTATAGCTACCCCTTAAACATTCTCTCCTACATCTAGTTTTCTTTAACGAACATAGGGAGTACTAATCTAAACTTAAACTTGTTGACAGTGGCGCACGCCATGCTCGTGACGTCACAGCGCAGATACGCACAATAGAGGGCCTTAGTGTAACCACGGCGTATGTTGGTTCTTTCCTTAAACTACGTGGGTCGAGATTAAATTACTAAACTGCATTTTTTATATAAATTCCAACACTGCTAAATTAATGCATCTTATATTTCTCAATACCAATTAAGGTTTGTTAATTTTAAGATGTATGCCCATCACACCAGTCCATTGCTAATTAATCATTTAAAATATTATTTTTAGCAAGCCAGAATACGTAGGATTATTGTATATATAAACTCCCTTAGAGCAGCAAGATTTCTCTAAAGTATTTAGTACAAAATCCTGCCTCCTCTGCACTCCTTGCAACAATACATTGCCCTGTCCTGATGTCCCGATATGGCACCCCCAATGGATTACCGCGCGCATCATGACCGTCACTTGTTTGGCAAGGTGAAGCCAGGTGATCTCCTCAACCTTAGCGTCTAGCCCATTCAATCAGAAGCCGGCCTGGACGACTGACCGGCCCTGGTCATTGAACCCGTGCACCTCTGGCTCACCCCCCCCCCTCTCTCCCAAAACTTGACTCACAAAAGATTGCTGCCGGTCGGAGAGATTGAGAAGAAGAGGACCCTGGTATACCATAGTTGTAGCCAACGAGGATTCTTGGGGTGAGCCAGGCAAGAGTGCAATGTGCCAATTAGTGCGACAACCAGGTCAACAGCTATCACGGGCATAGGACTAATCTTCAAAGGAGTGCAGGTACTACATCAATGGCCATAGTTATTCTCCCATTATTTAGCTTAGACAAATTTTAACTTGATAGGGAACCTGGCTTTTACACTATTCGGACTATGTGCGGTGGGATTGTGTGTAAATATTCCGTCATCATTTCTGGTTTGAGACTAGCATAGTCTCTGGGTCACGTTGGCCACGTGCCAGACCCCATTTGATTTTTGATTGTTGCAGACCACGTGTCTAACCCATCATTTTCATTATTTGAATTGCATTTTTATGATTCTATTTTGTCTTTGTTAAGATGTCCGTTTCTTTTATGTAAATTTGTGAATAAATCAATATTAGGTTAATTAAACCTCTTTAGTATTTTTTGCTCCCTCATTTATTTAATATTTTAACTGGGAATATTTAAAGAGTAAAACCTAAGTAAGTCTATAGGTGGTAATAGCGAGGAACTTTGCATTAATATATTTGCTTCGAAGGTAAAGATCCTTATCTTTAAACTTTTAAACTACTTTACATCACTGCTCCCATTTTGGATTTTGTCTAATTACATTAACGTAAAATACCTGTCCAGCATCTCATTGGGGTAGCTGGGACGGAGCCAGAACAGAGCCTGAGAATGAGATGACTATAGACCTGACAAAGCTAGAGTAGGTCATAAATTATTGATATTTCTACGTGTGGAGTTCTCCGGCCTCTGGACAGTAAAATTTCCCCCTTTTGTATTTAAGAGTGTTGGTTAGTGAATTGTGACAGTAAAGTATTAGCAGGGTGTTTGTGCCCCGAGAGTAAGTGCTCCTATCCTCCCCTGTTGAACTTTATGTAACTGTTATAAGGAGACTTTCCCGGACTAAGTTCCCACTCAGAACACAACCATAAAAAATTCTCCACAATATATATATATATATATATATATATATATATATATATATATATATATATATATATATATATATATATATATATATATATATATGAGAGAGAATATATATATATATATATATATATATATATATATATATATATATATATATATATATATATATATATATATATATATTCTCTCTCATATATATATATATATATATATATATATATATATATATATATATATATATATATATATATATATATATATATATGAAAAAAAAAGAGAGAGAGAGAGAGAGAGAGAGAGAGAGAGAGAGAGAGAGAGAGAGAGAGAGAGAGAGAGAGAGAGAGAGAGAGAGAGAGAGGACTGGTTAAGAAAAACGAAACTATTGACTTTCGGATATCACGTTTTCTTTGATTTGTTATTGTTACCACAAAAACACTCGAGTAACATTTGCCTTGACGAAGAGACTTCCATGTTTAAAGGAGGCGTTGCTAATCTTAACGCTTATGCCACCTAGTGACTATTAGAAAAACAAATACTAAATAGTAACTGACAACTTTTAGGTTCGCCAAATGACGTCATCTTTGATATAGCATAAACCCCACAAAATTTTAATGACTTGATTAGTGACATGAATGATTGAATGGAAGAGAAATGGCCATCACATAAGGTAATGCGATTTAAACTACTGAAACTACTTAAATAAATGTATTATAAAAATAATACATAGCAACTTCCAATCACTGACTTTAGAGTAAAAGAACTATTGTTTATTTTTTTCCAGAATACATAGGAAATATTATAACGTACAAAAAAAGTACGTACGGATATTTATATTTCAAAACTTTTTAATTATAATTTAATATTGATAATGATATGCTTTATTCATAAATTAAATACTTCTAAGATTTCCGGTAAGTTTGGCTGGTAATGAAAAAAGTAGACGAATTCCTTCAAGAAGAAGAAGTATAAAAGGAGACAGCTTTAGTAATATATATATATAAAAAAGACTCACCATTTATCATAATCTTTGATTCATCCTGCCTCAAATGTTTTAAAATCAAATAAGTGCCCCCTGGTAAGAAGGTGCAAATTTTAAATAGGCCTACATTTAATTCCTGGTAACAAATATCTTGAGTGACATTTACTTCTTTAGAGAGAGAGAGAGAGAGAGAGAGAGAGGAGAGAGAGAGAGAGAGAGAGAGAGAGAGAGAGAGAGAGAGAGAGAGAGAGAGAATAGCATACCTTTTAAAAATTTACTCGTTCCAAAATTTGCAAATAACGTACAAATGAGATTTTTAACCTTATTTGATCTAACATATCTACGGTATACCTGTTATTTATTTATTGATAATGTGTTCTTGAAGCCTAACAAGAGTCAATATCAGATAAATCATCACACTGAAATAAAACCTTAAAGAAATGTGACACAAGAACCTCTATAGTGAAGTCAGGACATCTAGTGACACCATTTTGGCAGATGAACAGCCAAACATCATATATACGAAGATTATTCTTATTTCAATTAGCTGCCTTAACCTTCCATTGGAACAAATATAATTCACTTTATCCAATTATGCCAGGTATGGATACCATTACCCCGTGGTTCTGCATAAATAAGAAATGTACAATATTAGTCTATGTATCACACATAGGTGTGATGGTCAAACTTCCACCAGATAGGCTCATCCACTTTAAGTTCAACGGAGTTAAAAGATGGATGATGTAATACCTCATCATCAGAGATGCATAAAAGTCGCCATTCTTTCCTAAAAATTCTGTTAGATAATGGTCCATTCCCGGAAAAAGGCCAACATACAAGAAGTAGGAGGATTTAGGTAACCATTCGATTGCCTTCCCCCCCCCCTCTCTCTCTCTCTCTCTCTCTCTCTCCTCTCTCTCTCTCTCTCTCTCTCTCTCTCTCTCTCTTCTTATATATATATATATATATATATATATATATATATATATATATATATATATATATATATATATATATATATACTGAATATATATAACTGCAGTATTATAATCATAACCTACCACAACTGCACAAAATGAAGTGATGTTTATAAAGGAAAACGAAATTGTTTTGACTTTGGGATATCACGTTTTCTTTGAATTGTTATTGTTACCGCAAAAAGATAAGAAAAAAAATCAAGTAACATTTGCCTTGACGAAGAGACTTCCATGTTTAAAGAAGGCGTTGCCAATATTAAAGCTTATGCCACCTAGTGACTATTAGAAAAACAAATACTAAATAGTAACTGACAACTTTTAGCTTCGCCAGATGACGTCATCTTCGATATACAGTAGCATAAACTCCACAAAATTTTAATGACTTGGTTAGTGACATGAATGATTGAATTGAAGAGAAAAGGCCATCACATAAGGTAATGCGATTTAATCAACTAAAACACCTTAAATAAATACCTTCTAAAACCAGTACAGAGCAACTACCAATCATGGACTTTGTGGTAAAAGAACTATTGTTTAATTTTTTAGGATGCATATGAAATATCCTAACCTACAGATATTTTACGAAAATTTATATTTTAACTCAGGCTAATTATCATTTATTATTGATAATGATATTTTTTATTCATAATTTTAATTATTTCTAGGGTTTATGCTAAGTATGGCTGGTAATACAAAAAGTAGACAAGCTATTCCTTCAAGAAGAAGGAGCTTTAAAGGAGACTGCAAACTACAACGTTCTAAAGTGCCCTCGTCAGTGATTTGCATTCTTAGGAATGATCAGTGATTGCAAATACGGTCGGCTAACTCTGAACCAAATAACTTTAGTAATAAATACAAATAACAGACTAAATTTATCATAAGCTTTGATTTATTCTGTCTCAGAGATTTTAAAAT
>NC_090727.1:184286648-184289148 GCF_036898095.1 Palaemon carinicauda | reverse complement strand
TTTATCTTTAATAAGCCTTATATCTAAATTGTATTCCTGTAAAATCATACTCCATCTCAAAAGCCTTTGATTTTTACATTTAATTTTCTGTACAAAACATGCAGATTATGGTCAGAAAATACTAAAATAGGGTACAACTAGAAGTAACATACAATTCAAAGTGTTGCAGAGCAAGCAATAGAGCCAAAGCTTCCTTTTCAACAGTCGAATAATTGCATTGAGGAAGATTCTTAGAAAAATAAGCAAAAGGGTGATCTATTTCTAAGCTGTCTTCTTGTAAAAACACAAAGCCACGACCCAAATCACTCGCATCAACTGCCAATTTAAAAGTTTTGGAAAATCTGGAGCAAGAACTACTGGATGATTCGATAACATTAACTTAACAGAGTAATAAATTTCCTGAAAACTATTATCCCATGCAAAACATAACCGTTCTTAAAGTTAGAGTAGTGATAGGGAGAACAACTTGTGAGTTTTTTTTTCTACAAAATTTCCTATAAAAACCAGCCATTCTAAGAAAACGCAGAGATTTTACATTATCATGAACTGGAAAATTCACATTAGCATCAACTTCAGCCTCTATAGGACTAACTTTACTATGCCCTACCACATCCTCAGATAAGTAACACTTCTATCACTAATCTATTATTTTACCAAATTAATGTAAAAACAAACCCAAGCAAATCTACTAAACAGATCCTCCAAACTAAGAATGTGTTCCTCTCAAGAATCACAATTAAAAATACCATCAATATAACCATTGCACTTGGGAAATCCCGCAAAAGCTAATGCACCAAACGCTGAAAAGTGGAAGAAGCATTTTTCATGCCATACTGCAATACACGATATTGATATAACCCATCAGGCGTTACAAATGCAGAAACTCTTAGCACTCTCAGTCAACAGCACTTGCCAATAACCCTTTAGCAAATCAAATTTACTGATAAATTTTGCTTGACCAACGCGGTCAACACAGTCATCTATCCAAAGGACAGAATATGTGTCAGCTAAAGAGCACAAATTCATTTTGCGAGAGTAAGTGACAAAACGCATACTACCATCAGGCTTTGGAACCGAAATATACTTTAGAGGGAGAACTCCAATCACTTTGACTAGGCCCGATGAGATGATTATGTAACATATATTGAATCTCAAACCCACATTTATTCACACTTGCGAGGACCAACACGAGAAGGATGTTGCTTAACAATGTGTTCACCAACATCAACATTATGGAACAACACATTTGTCTTTGGTGGCACATCAAGAAACACATGAATACATGTCAATCAACTATTTCACATCAAATGTGGAAACTACATTTAGATGCACCAGAATTTCAGAGTTGCATAATCTGAATAGTGAGCCTAAAGACTTGACATCAAAGTCACCATTTTCATCCTCTTCATTTTTTCTCTACACTAATAACTGCAGCTGTCTTGGCTTCTTCATTTCGTTCATGATATACTTTAAGTATGTTGATATGATACACATGTCTCTACTGTCCTTTATCAGATGTACTGACTATGCATTCGGTGTCACTTATTCTCCTCTCAATCACATATGGTCCATTAAATTTGACACTCAATACATTTCCAGGATCAGGAAGTAACACTAGAACTTTATCACTGGGCTGGAATTTTCTAGCTCTTGATGAACGGTCGTACAAAGTCTTCATGTTTTTCTGGGTCATCTTAAGATGTTCACTGACTGTATGACAGGCTGTCTTGAATCTTTCTTGAAATTGAGACACCTAATCTAAAAGATTATACTTTGCAGTTCCATTCATTTACTTCTCCTTTAGTATCTTCAATGGTCCCCTAACATTATGGTCAAACACCAGCTCAAGCAAACTAAAACAAAGGAATTCTTGAACATTCTCCCAATAGGCAAACAACAGACTTCCTGTCAAAAACAGTATTAAACTCTATGGGTCGTACACCAAAGGAGTATTTGGTAGAGTAAGAGCCAAGGTCTTACTTTCTTCTTTCTTCTTCAACTTAAAACACTCAGACACTTTGTGACCTGGTTTCCTACAACAACTACACATTACAGAACTGCCACTAGTTTACTTGCTATTCAAACAGCTCTACTTTGAGACTTGGCATGTGAATAATAACTAGACCTTTGACCTTCAAAATTTTTACTAGTGTGCTTATCTGTGTCCCTATAGTCTTTTGACTTATTAAACTTGTGAGCCAGTACATAATCATCCGCACACACAGTTGTTTCACGAAGGGTAGATAACTTTTTCTCATTTAATTAAACTTGAATATTCTCACTAACAGGCTTCGTAAACTGCCCAATTAAAGTAATTTCCTTTAATCTCATAAAAATTATCCTTACATTCTCATGGCTTACACCATTTATCAAACCAATCCGTCCGTTCCCTACTAAATGTTACATATGTGTGCTTGTCTTGTTTGGTCTAACTCCTAAACTTCATTCTATAAGCCTCTGGAGTTATTCCATAGGCCTCCAAAATAGCATTTTTCAAGAA
>NC_090727.1:184264148-184276648 GCF_036898095.1 Palaemon carinicauda | reverse complement strand
GATTTTAACTTTCCTTTCGTGGATTGGAAAGAACGGATAGAAGAAAGTGGTTGTATGTATACATATAAAAAAGAGAGTAATAGTAGCGCAGAGGATAAGAGGCAATTTGAAAAGCTTCAAGATATGCTATTAGAACCTAATATGCAACAAATAAACCACATTCCAACAAGAAAGGAAAATGTCCTAGATCTAGTATTTGTGAATGAGGTGAATTATGTTAAAGAAATAATAGTGTATAACACGGGAATTTCAGACCACAATGTCATAGAATTGATAGTCCATTCCAAAGCAAGTGATCGCAGAATTAATCAAAGCACAAAACGTTGGGAAGGATATGGAAAATATAATTTTTATAGTAAGAATATAAAATGGTCAAAAATAAATGAAGAACTGAATAAAGAATGGAAAAATGTATTTGTAAGTGATAATATACAGGTAAATACGGACATACTGTACAAAATACTGAAGAAAATTGTTGAAAAATATGTACCAAAAAAAAAAACAATAAACAAAAGACATGCATACCAAGAGACAGAAGGATCTTATTTCAGAAAATTAGAAAGTGGAAGAAAAATCTTGCAAAAGAGAAAAATATGTGGAAAAAGATGGAAATAAAATGTAAGATAGAAAATGCAGAACAAAAGATTATACAGTCGAAAGAAAATGTAAAAAGGGACTTAGAAGAAAGGTCACTTCAAAATATATAAAAAAAAAGTACTTTACTCCTATGCAAAAAAGATGAATAAAGGGAGATTAGAAATAGGCCCTCTAAGAATTGAAAGACAGCTAATGAATGAAAAAAAGGAAATATGCAACATATTAGCAGAAAAATATGAGTGAGTTCACGCCAAGAATTGCGAATGGGAATAATGAAACAGAAATGAGAAGAAAATGTTGAATATGTAACGGATATAGATATTAATGAAGCAGATATTGTCAAGGCTATAAACGAAATTAAAAATGTATCGGCAGCCGGACCAGATGGAGTTCCAGCTATTTTGTCAAAAAAAAAAAAATGCAAACACTATCGTGAAACCGCTTGCAATACTGCTAAGACAAAGTGTACATATGAGCGAGATATATGTTAAACATGAATTAGCTTATATAACCCCTATCTTCAAAAGTAGATCAAAACTAGAGGCAAGCAATTATAGACCTGTTAGTGTAACATCACATATTATGAAAGAGTATGAGAGGGTAAGAAAAAAGAAAATAATGAATCATTTGGTTAAAAATAATTTGTTTAATATAGGTCAGCACGGTTTTGTGCCCGGAAAAAGTACACAAACCCAACTGATAGCACACTATGAAAACATACAAAAATATGATAAATGAAAAAGACACAGATGTGATCTATCTAGATTCTGCAAAAGCCTTTGACAAGGTAGACCATGATATATTAAAGAAAAAAATGAGAAAGCATAATATTGTTGGAAAGATAGGATAATTGGTAAAAGAATTCCTGCAAAACCGAAAACAGATAGTGGTTGCAAATGATGAGAAATCGGATGAAGCTCAGGTAATATCTGGCGTGCCACAAGGTACGGTATTAGCTGCACTGCTGTTTGTTATTATGACCTCAGACATAGACTCTGATGTTGAAAACTCTGTAGTGAGAAGTTTCGCTGATGACACAAGAATAAGTAGAGAAATTACTTGTGATGAAGATAGGAACTCACTACAAAGAGATCTAAACAAAATATATGAATGGGCGGAGATAAATAGGATGGTATTTAACTCCGATAAATTCGGATCAATGAATTATGGAAACAGAGAAGGAATGGCATATGCATACAAGGGACCTAATAACGAGACAATCACAAACAAGGAAGCAATTGAAGACCTCTGTGTAATGTTAAATAGGAATATGTTATGCAACGACCAAATAGCAACTCTGTTGGCTAAATGTAAAGCAAAAATGGGAATGTTATTCAGACACTTTAAAACAAGAAAAGCTGAACACATGATTATGCTTTACAAAACTTATGTACGTAGTACACTCGAGTACTGCAACGTGATATGGTACCCACACTACCAAAAGGATATTGCACAAATAGAGAGTGTACAAAGGTCCTATACTGCTAGAATAGAAGAAGTTAAGGACCTTGACTACTGGGAAAGACTGCAATTTTTAAAACTATACAGTCTAAAAAGGAGAAGAGAACGCTACATGATAATACAAGCATGGAAGCAAATAAAAGGAATTACTGAAAACATCATGGAGTTAAAAATATCAGAAAGAGCAAGCCGAGGTAGATTAACAGTGCCAAAAAATATACCAGGAAAACTAAGGAAGGCGCACAGGACCAGCGTCGATAATGCAGCGACTATTTAATGTGCTGCCAGCTCATCTAAGAAACATATCAGGAGTGAGCATAGATGTATTTAAGAATAAGCTCGATAAATACCTAAGATGCATCCCAGACTATCCAAGACTGGAAGATGCAAAATACACCGGAAGATGCATTAGCAACTCTCTGGTGGATATACGAGGTGCCTCACACTGAGGGACCTGGGGGAACCCAAACATAAAATAAGGCAATAAGGTAAGGCTCTCTCTCTCTCCTCTCTCTCTCTCTCTCTCTCTCTCTCTCTCTCTCTCTCTCTCTCTCTCTCTCTCTCTTTTAAATCATGGATAATATAAGAAAAATTCTTCACAAACTTCATCCTGCAACTGAATAAGAAAAGAATTACAGAACAAAATTATTGGTCCATATTGATTTGCCTAGAACATGAAAAGATGCATTAGTAACCAGAAAATATAAGTGTTACGGTCACCTGTAATAAAGAATAGATTGTGTAAAATCTACATCAATGTCTTATTCCCCAATCAATTGATTTAGTATGGAAAAAAGCTAAACAGTAACAGTGAAAGTAAATAATAGCCAGCAAACATGTAACAATGACTATATTTTAGATTAACATAAATGTTAACAATATCAAGATTTATAATGCCCTCACAATTCACCTTTTAATCAATTACATAAATACGTTATGTGATACAGGACTTAGATTTATAAGGCTCTATGATGTCAGACTCAGATGATGACGAAGCTTAACACCGAATTTTAAAGTCGTTTCCAGGACGTAGTTTCAAATGTAAAAGATGATAATCAGGAACACAGGTTTCCTCTTTTTCTTCTTAAAATTAGTAGCGTTGTAATTGGAAATAATTAAGCAGAGTCACATCAGGTGTCACAGAAATTGTTGACTCAGAGATGGATGATGTGTCTCTGTTCAAATGCAACTGCTGTACTCTTTATATATCCTAGACCCGTTTTCTATAAGTCTCACGAAAGTTCGTGAAAATTCCTGAGGGATTTTAAATCACGCAATAAGTAAGACTGCCGACGTGGACAAATTTCCAGAAGCTCTTGTTCAAGAATACAGCAATATCGTTAATTTACAAATTAAAATGTTTTTTATCTTAACATTAATATTCAATAATTCAAAATAAACCATTCATCACATGTCCTATAACATAAATAGATATATCTATTCTATAAATAACAATAGCTAGGCAAATCATGTATGGTTGTAATTCGGTTAAATTCCTTATAAGAATGATATTGGAATCATCAGAACGTGGCGAGTCTGGTGACAAGTATATAATAAAAAGAACGTAGGTTCACACAAGTGGTCGATATTGCCGTTCTCACATGTGTCCAAAACAATAAAAAGAAAAACATTTTCATACTCGGCTGTGAGGATCTATCCAAAAACAACAAATATTTCATAACGAAAAATGGAAAATAAGCCGACGAGGCGGGGATATTAAAATCTCCTTTGGAAGATGTTTTTTCCACAAAAGGAATGAAATATTTATTGATGAGATCAGCTAACTTAGAAACATACATGGAAAATAGAGTTCGTTTATTTGCGAATAATGTTAACGTTAGATAAAGATAGAAATATACGAAATTATATGGAATGAAATAGACGTAATTTAGGTGACTGGTATTTCTTGTAAACTTTGATTGACGTAGAAATTAGTATCTCAGATCTCGAAAATAGTTGTAAAAGCAGGACTCTCTCTCTCTCTCTCTCTCTCTCTCTCTCTCTCTCTCTCTCTCTCTCTCTCTCTCTCTCTCTCTCTCATGAGTCCCCCATGTACGATCATCATACAGCTGATTCATACATATGTACCTAAATATAAGTGTATTTCAACCAAATCGATTGCAGATTCATGCATGTCCATTATACGTATGTCCCAATACATGGACGTATCTTTTTTTTATCACAAGGTTTATCTATTTATCACCGATTTTGCACCTTACAGGAATTGAGAATTCTTTCCTTGCAGTAATATTTCGTCCTGATATACAGTTGAGTGAATGAAGTGAACCGTTTCCTTTAGAATTACCGCTGACACGACGCAAACCTCTCCATCTTCCGTGACGGAGAGAGGGACCCGGATAAAAGAGCACCTCTCTCTCTCTTTCTCTCTCTCTCTCTCTCTCTCTCTCTCTCTCTCTCTCTCTCTCGGGAAGAAGGGTGTTGGAAATTTAAGGCATGCCCTTGTAAAATTGCATTCGAGATACTTTATCTCTCTCTCTCTCTCTCTCTCTCTCTCTCTCTCTCTCTCTCTCTCTCTCTCTCTCTCTCTCTCTCTCTCTCTCTCTCGATCGATCGATCGATCGATCTCTCTCTCTCTCTCTCTCTCTCTCTCTCGATCGATCGATCGATCGATCGAGAGAGAGAGAGAGAGAGAGAGAGAGAGAGAGAGAGAGAGAAAGAGGAGGTGGCTTACACACACACACACACACACACACACACACATATATATATATATATATATATATATATATATATATATATATATATATATATATATATATATATATATAATAAGAAGAAGGATAACAATTAGATGGAAAGCTTTTTGGTAAACCAAATTAGGAAATAAAAAGTTCAGTGCCACCTTCTCTAAAATGAAAAAGTATTTAATCAGAAAGTTTACAAGTGTCAACATATGCATCAGAAACTTGGAGCCTTACTAAAACATTAGAACATGAGCTAGTTAGGCTACCACTCAAAACACAATGCAATGGAAATCATAATAATGGGAATAACACTAAGAGACAGAAAAAGAGCATCACTAATACGAGAGCACACGACAATACACGATATTCTAACAGAATGCAAGAAAAGGCAATGGACATGGGCAGGACATATAATGAGAATGACAGATAATAAATGGAAATTAAGAGTAACAGAATGGTCTGTAGAGATTGCAAAAGAAAGAGGAAAAGGAAGAGAAGACGATGGATTAATGAACTAAGAAAATTTGCGGGTATAGACTGGCATAGAAAAACCATAAACAGACGGTAGTAGAAGGACATGTCTAAAGCTTTGTTCTCCTGGTGACTACGGAGAATGCAGGACTATTAGATTTAACTCCATATCTAGTATATATATATATATATATATATATATATATATATATATATATATATATATATATATATATATATATATATATATATATATTGTTACGGGCCACTGGTTCGAGTCCGGCCTTGCTTAAGGGACCCAAGGGCCATAACAAAACAAATAATAATGGTAGGTCGCCAGTCAGCAATGATACAAGGAATACTGACAAATATATGTATTTACAATAACATTTAAATAAAAATTAATAAAAGAAAAGGGAGCACAACAGCTAATTATTTATATTGTAATTTATGCCACGAGGAGCTTCGGGTGGAGTTTGGGGGGGGACCGTGGATGAAACTCCAGCACAGCAATCACGTTCCCTGGAAGGGGGAAATAAATTGAATTATTATCAGCACACTTACTTCTACCGGCTTGGAACACGATGAAGTCGTGTGGTTAAGACTTTTAAGCAAATTAAATGACAATGCCAAGCTTAGGGATTTAAACGTTACACATGGGAATCAACACTGTCACAGGGTGAGTTAATTAAAACTAGGACTAAACGGCACACGTGGTCTGGGTATAGGGGATATGATACAAGGTTCAGTGGGTAGGACTTCTTTAGAGGATAAGGAAAAATGGGGTGTGATAAGGATGGATGGGAGGTTGGGTAAGGATATTGAGAATCTCAAAATCAGACACCTTACCTTTAGTAAAAAGGACACTGGTATCCTTCCCTTATGGAAAGATGTAGACAGAGTCCTGCCTCCCTGATGTCTTGAGGGTGAAGAGCGATGGTGTTTCCCTCAAGGACGGTGAGTGAAGAAAAAGGAGATGCTCTCCTTATGGAGGCTGAGTCGCGAAGAAAGATCTCCAGTTTTCCCTGGGTAGATCAACCCCACTTGACCCCCAATTGAGGGGGGCGGGTAGGGGGGATTGGCCTGACCGGTGTCCTATTGGTCAGGCTTGGTCACGTGTCTCGTAGAAGGTAGCTGAAATTGAGATCTCAGGGGGAGTAGACTGGTATAGGATGGTGGGAGGGGGGTGAGACTCTGGGTAGGGTCCCAAAACTCGTGGCATTTCGACCCATGCTTGCTGGCGGGGTCTTTTGTTATGTGAAAAAAAGGTGGCGTAATGACCGCCATTACTAACAGCCCCCCCATTTTAGCAGAGATTTTGTCCTAAAACAGGACAAGAACTCTGCAAGCAAGGTCTGAAGCCACTAGCCTTAATGATTCCTCCCTCAGTGAGTCTCACCACGATAATGGATAAATATCTAAGCTGCAACTAGGGTCATCATTTTACGTTATTTGACAGTAAATTAACTTTAGGTGCCACATAGAAATAAGTATGCTGGCTGTGAGGCAGCAACTGAAAAAATAAAAAAATGCAAAATTGAAAATTAAAATGTAAAAGATGGTTAAAGTTAAGTGACCTAGTGCAGTGGTAGGCATAAAATTAAAGAAAATTGGCATATATGCAAAAAAAGGATAAAATAAATACATGAAAATAAATTAAATGCAAATAATGATGCCAAGATGGCTCCTCAAGGTTATCTACCTGGGGAGACACCAAGGCCAATTAATATTTTTTCATACAAACTAAATTTACCTACTGACTATGGCTACGCTATGGACATGGCACTGTGCATTGGGCACTAATGCAGGGAGAACACATCTCTCTCTTACGAGTTCTTTAGGCGCTTGACCTTCCAGTTGTAGTTCTGGAGGTCTATGCCACACCTCATGAGCCCTTTATTCCCATTACGTAGCTCAGTCAAGTAGTTTAGATGGTTATGGTCCGTTAGGAATGTCTGTGGGAACACATGGTCAGCACTATAGGAAGCAAGGTGCTCAAGAGATGAGCCCATGCCTGAGAGTTCTTTCTCTTGAGTTTGGAGTTTTTCCCATGTCTGGAAGAAATTTATGCTGCCATTTAAGTAAACTCCACAGTTGGGAATTCCTGCCTGCCCCTGGTGAAGCCAAAATTGAATCACGAGTATGGTCAGAGGTCGTGACTCCTCTGCTATGAAGTGGGAACCTTCGTCCTTCTGAAATGTGGCTAGGAAGCCATACCAATAAAAAAATTGTTTCAGTTCTGTGACACTAATGGATGGGATGAGTTGGAGCGAGGCCCTCAGCATTAATTGCTTATAGTTACCGGAGACTGGGCAAGGATGGCAGGAGGTTGCGGAAGCCTTAACACCCTTCTGCAAGCCCGGCCGGAAAAAATGGGGCTGCAGCAGTTGGGTTGTGCGCTTCACCCCAGAGTGCTCTCCCAGTCCCTCATGGGCCATTCGTAGCACCCGCAAGCGGAAATTATGGGGGACAACTACATGCTGACGCAGGGCCTCAGCAGGATCGTGAGAACCTCGGGTGATTCTGAGGAGCACCCCATCCTTCTGCAGGAAGTTCTCCTTTGAGAGAGTAATTCTTTCTGCTTTGTCTGAATCAGCAACTTCCCCGTAGTTTTCCAGCGTCTTGTCCGACAGCTGAAATCTGATGGGCTCTGTTTGGCTCCTGGGGGTCTCTGGAATGATGGGTGCTGCCCCTCGGTCCTCCTCTGAGACCGCTGGCCTGTTGGGAAGCATCATTGCTTTAGCTGAGGAGCTCTCTCGGGTACAAGGCTTAGACTCATTTCTGGAAGGGGGAGAAGCCTGGCCCTCCTCTGAGACCTCTGGCATGGTGCTGGAAATAGCTCTATTCCCTGTGGTGGGATGCCGCACACCTTCACCAGAATTAACTTCTGGCGTATGAGGCTCAGACTCACTGCTGGAGGAGGAAAACTCTTGGGCCTCCTCACTTAGCCAAGGTATTTCCCCAAGGTTAATGGTACCTAGCCAGTTGTCTTTCCCTGCAGGTCGCGTCCTCAATGCTTTAAGCTCTGGCTTGGCAGTCTTCTTGCATCTGAAGGGCACTCGTACCACCGTCATGGGCTCTTGACCCAAGCGCAAATCGTAGCCCTCATGTCCGATGTCGCTCATTTCTCCTAGTCCGCACTTCCTATGGAGCTGGGGCGTGGTTATCTGGAACTCCACTGTAGGGAGTTCTTTGGTGACTCCTTCAAGGCACTGGTTCTCTCTGCAGTTGTCCTGCTGGTCGTTGGCACCATTAGGTTGAGGTAGCGAGTTATTGAGCTGGGCTAATCGAGCGTCTATTTCCCGCTTCTTTAATTCATACGCTCTCGCTCTTTCTCTCGCATACTGCATCCTTTCTTGCTCCGTTCTTCTCCGGGCATTGGCTTCATCCGTGAGTTCCCGCACATACCTTCGCAAGGCCTCCCCCTCATAGCCTTGTCGTTCTGCTAAATCCACAAATGCACTGATCTCAGCAGCAGTCATTTTGCTAACTTCTTGTGGAGACAGCGACAAGGACAAACTCAACAGCACAAGGTACGATGTTGACAGTGCAAGAAATTACACGGAGGGGAAAGACGCTCTAGCCTTACGCAAGAGTCTCATGGAAGGAAGGATGAAGACGGAGCCAGGCAAAATGCACAATGGCTGTAAAAATGCGTCTCAAGAAAGAACTATCACCGAGTAGCGAGCCTTGCACGTAATTGAACAGGAGCCTAACTCGAAAACCAGGGTCACGACATTGGGTGAGCTTAGGCTGTCCGGTTGTAATGCGTACAAACAAGTAACGATATATTTGACAACTGTGCTACACAATAAAAATTGGAATCACAACTATAGGTGACCCTCTATGCTAGACAAAAAAAACTGGAATCACAACTATACAGTAAGTGACCCTCTAGGCTAGTCAGGAAAAAAAATGAAATCACAACTATGGGTGACAGTATGCTGGACGAAATAAAACGCAATCACAACTATGGGTGAACCTTTATACTAGTCATAAAAGAAATGGAATCACCACAATGGGTGAATCTCTATGCTAGTACAAAAAAAAATGTAATCACAACAATGGGTGAACCTCTATGCTAGTCTTTTGAAAAAAATGGAATCACAACAATGGGTGAATCTATGCTAGTCATAAAAAAACGGAATCACAACAATGGGTGAATCTTTATGCTAGTCTTTAAAAAAATTGGAATCACAACAATGGGTGAATCTCTATGCTAGTCATAAAAAAATGGAATCACAACAATGGGTGAACTTCCTATGCTAGACTTAAGGAAAAAATGGAATCTCCACGATGTGTGACCCTCCTATGCTAGTCTTGAGGAAAAAAAAATGGAATCTCCACGATGTGTGACCCTCCTATGCTAGTCTTAAGGAAAAAAAATGGAATCTTCACGATGTGTGACCCTCCTATGCTAGTCTTAAGGAAAAAAATGGAATCTCCACGATGTGTGACCCTCCTATGCTAGTCTTAAGGAAAAAAAATGGAATCTCCACGATGTGTGACCCTCCTATGCTAGTCTTAAGGGAAAAAAATGGAATCTTCACGATGTGTGACCCTCCTATGCTAGTCTTAAGGGAAAAAAAATGGAATCTCCACGATGTGTGACCCTCCTATGCTAGTCTTAAGGAAAAAAAATGGAATCTCCACGATGTGTGACCCTCCTATGCTAGTCTTAAGGGAAAAAATGGAATCTTCACGATGTGTGACCCTCCTATGCTAGTCTTAAGGAAAAAAAATGGAATCTTCACGATGTGTGACCCTCCTATGCTAGTCTTAAGGAAAAAAATGGAATCTCCACGATGTGTGACCCTCCTATGCTAGTCTTAAGGAAAAAAAATGGAATCTCCACGATGTGTGACCCTCCTATGCTAGTCTTAAGGGAAAAAATGGAATCTTCACGATGTGTGACCCTCCTATGCTAGTCTTAAGGAAAAAAAATGGAATCTCCACGATGTGTGACCCTCCTATGCTAGTCTTAAGGAAAAAAAAATGGAATCTCCACGATGTGTGACCCTCCTATGCTAGTCTTAAGGAAAAAAATGGAATCTTCACGATGTGTGACCCTCCTATGCTAGTCTTAAAGAAAAAAAAATGGAATCTCCACGATGTGTGACCCTCCTATGCTAGCCTTAAGGAAAAAAATGGAATCTCCACGATGTGTGACCCTCCTATGCTAGTCTTAAGGAAAAAAAATGGAATCTCCACGATGTGTGACCCTCCTATGCTAGTCTTAAGGAAAAAAAATGGAATCTCCACGATGTGTGACCCTCCTAGGCTAGTCTTAAGGAAAAAAATGGAATCTCCACAATGTGTGACCCTCCTATGCTAGTCTTAAGGAAAAAAAATGGAATCTCCACGATGTGTGACCCTCCTAGGCTAGTCTTAAGGAAAAAAATGGATTTGTAAAATTGTGTGGGTGCGTTCTTGCAACACCACCACTTGCAACTCTGTGACTTTAAAGCAAGTTTGTATTTATACTTAAAGTATAACAAATTAAAATAAAACAGACAATGTCACTGAGATTGCTTAATGCTTCGTTAAAACACCAGCCCCTTTACATACTTTCCCTTTAGAAGAAAAATTAATTAAATAAATTACACTCCCAAATATTTTATCTTAATGATCCTATACCCTGACTGAGAAATTTTAAATTAAATGTGACATCATAAGTCCTTTATCTTTAGGTTAACCATATTACACAGTCTAACGAAAATTATCCCCTTCAAAAAAATGTACATAAAGATAATATCCCACGAGAAAGTAATAAAAAGAAATTACATACCCTTACTTGTCAAAAGGAAAAATTGAAAAAATGAATGCCACGTGCGCTTACCGTTACCAACACGGGAATTAAGCCTCACTGGAATTTAACACGTGGTTTAGTGTACCACGGATTCTCCTAAATTTTCGTAAATTTCACTTCACTTAGTTTTCACACAAAATTAAACATTCACTCTGCACAATATATATAAATGAAAAAAAAATTATCCACTTTGATAATAAACACTTAGAAAAAAACAGAACACAAATTCATCTCACGCGGTTGGCTATCCCGCTACACAATAGGACTAGACTTCTTCCACGTGGGTTTAAAAACAAAAAGGTTCGCGGCGCGAACACACACACTAATAAACACAAAACTTTAACAATGAGAATAGAAGGCTTTTGCTGTGTTCTTCCACGGTTCCAACTCCAGTGATAATATAATTTACTTTAAATGAAATTGAGGTTCGTCAAGTAGCTAAAGACAGAAAAAGGGGGGAATTTGACTTTGATAAAATCAATTTTAAATTACTGTCTTCGCGAATCCTGGCATTTGGTCGCCAATATGTTACGGGCCACTGGTTCGAGTCCGGCCTTGCTTAAGGGACTCAAGGGCCATAACAAAACAAATAATAATGGTAGGTCGCCAGTCAGCAATGATACAAGGAATACTGACAAATATATGTATTTACAATAACATTTAAATAAAAATTAATAAAAAAAAAGGGAGCACAACAGCTAATTATTTATATTGTGATTTATGCCACGAGGAGCTTCGGGTGGAGTTTGGGGGGGGGGGACCGTGGATGAAACTCCAGCACAGCAATCACGTTCCCTGGAAGGGGGAAATAAATTGAATTATTATCAGCACACTTACTTCTACCGGCTTGGAACATGATGAAGTCGTGTGGTTAAGACTTTTAAGCAAATTAAATGACAATGCCAAGCTTAGGGATTTAAACGTTACACATGGGAATCAATACTGTCACAGGGTGAGTTAATTAAAACTAGGACTAAACGGCACACGTGGTCTGGGTATAGGGGATATGATACAAGGTTCAGTGGGTAGGACTTCTTTAGAGGATAAGGAAAAATGGGGTGTGATAAGGATGGATGGGAGGTTGGGTAAGGATATTGAGAATCTCAAAATCAGACACCTTACCTTTAGTAAAAAGGACACTGGTATCCTTCCCTTATGGAAAGATGTAGACAGAGTCCTGCCTCCCTGATGTCTTTAGGGTGAAGAGCGATGGTGTTTCCCTCAAGGACGGTGAGTGAAGAAAAAAGAGATGCTCTCCTTATGGAGGCTGAGTCGCGAAGAAAGATCTCCAGTTTTCCCTGGGTAGATCTAGGAGGATTAATACTACTGGAGATGCCCTGACTCAGAATTCTTTCCTGAACCCGTGAGGCCAGGGGTTTGGCCAGATTCACCCCTTCAAACTGTCAAATCTCGATCCCAAGTTAATCCTCCGACAGCGTACTGGTACTTAGTCTGTT
>NC_090727.1:184249148-184254148 GCF_036898095.1 Palaemon carinicauda | reverse complement strand
TTTGATTGTTTGCCCAAGGTGTGGAGCCCTCTAGAGAGTATTATACGGTGTGAGACTCCATTAACGAATAATGAGGGAATGAAATAGAACCGATGCCATTATTGGCCTTACATCTGGACACTCTCTCTCTCTCTCTCTCTCTCTCTCTCTCTCTCTCTCTCTCTCTCTCTCTCTCTCTCTCTCTCTCTCTCTCTCTCTCCGCCCGTAATCCCTGGATATGAGATCGCTCTGTCAACAATATTGCTTTTGTTGGATGATACGGATTTGACCTTTGCTTTCGAGCGTATTGAAGGCCAAGACAATTCTCTCTTTTGGTTCGGTATGATTTTTATGATCTCGTTGCATAAAAAAACAATATGTTAGCGACTTATTTTGCCTGTGCATTGCAAATCTCTCTTTCTCTAACTAAAAAGCCAAGCTAATCAACTTAATGTCATATTAATTCGATTACCTGCCTAGCAAGGAAATGTTTACGTCGCCATTTGTCCTGGCCAAGATGAAAGAAAGAAGAAGAATGGAAGGAGGGTTTCTCCTTCTTTAGGAAAAGGAAGAATTGCGGCGGAAAAGTTGTGTGATATGGAAGGATAATGATAAGAGCCGCAGGGAATCTTATTACGAACCCTTTTATCGTGATGGTTCATTGCGTTAGAAAGATCAAAATATTGATTTCGTATACTGTTAGCTCATTATTGCAATCTTACAAGATTACAGAAGTTACATACTCATACAGAGACACATATAATTTATATAATATATATATATATATATATATATATATATATATATATCTATATATATATATATATATATATATATATATATATATATATATATATATATATATATATATATATAAGTGTGTGTGTGTGTGTATGCATATAAATAACATATATATACCGTATATAAGTCTATGCATAATATATACATATATATATATATATATATATATATATATATATATATATATATATACATATATATATATATATATATATATATATATATATATATATATTTCACATATATATACATATATATATTCATATATATATATATAAATATATATATATATATATATATATATATATATATATATATATATATATATTTCCTTTATAATAAAGAGGAAGTTTCTGACTTTATATAAATCTATATTAATGAAATAAACACACAATCCATATAAAGAAAGGAAATTTAGCTTTCGAAAGGATCATCTCCCTTCCTGGGATTATTTAATTTGACACTTGAGTATTTTAATGTATATATATACTGTATATATATACATATATATATATATATATATATATATATACATATATATATATATATATATATATATATATATATACAGTACATATATATACATATATATATATATATATGTATATATATATATATATATATATATATATATATATATATATATATACATATATTTATATATACATATATATATATATATGTATATAAATATATATATATATATATATATATATATATATATATATATATATATATACATAAATATATACATACATATATATATATATATATATATATATATATATATACATAAATATATATATATATATATATATATATATATATATGTATATGTATATTATATATATATATATATATATATATATATATATATATATATATATATATATATATATATATATTTCCTTTCGGTTACGCCCAGTTCTTTCCGTCCCTCGGTTAAGGGGGAGGGGGAAGGGTATGGTCATATCCAGGATATTAATTAACTAATTAACGAATTTATTTAATTAATGGACAAAAATTTTGTACAACAAAGACTCAGTTATCAAACGTGGTTATGGTGACTCTTCGTCATATGAAGTTAGTTCTATCACAAAAGATTCAATGAATTCGTTAAGACAGACGTAATTTTTCATATCTTCCTTTATAATGTCATCAGTATGATTAATAGCCTTGACCTTATTTCCTTGCTAGTCTGAAACATAGTCGTTTTTGATATGTTGTTCGCATCTGTGACACGTTTGACTGCTTGGATGATTACAAATCTGACATTTTCATTATCCTTTTCCTATTAAAAAATAACTGATACACATTGAATACATTTTTCTTTCTTCTTGGCGAAGAACACGACGTGGGAAGCTCTCCATGGTGTTTACGGAAAGCTATTGTGCGAGACAAAGAATGCAGGAGCTAATGTTCAAGCATTTAATAGGCTTTGACCCAAGGTCTCAGTGAACTGACCCAGTGAAGATGTGGCAACGTGTATGCCATATCTCCTAGTTTGTCATTATCCTTCCCTTCTCTTATTGATGTGAAGGTATCAGGATTAAGGAGAATCGGCACGTCGCAAATGAGCTTGAAGTTCGCTCGTAAAACGGTTCTACTATAGTTTCTTTGGTCGCTGCAACCTCACCATCCTTGTGAACGAAGGATGGGGGTTTGGGGGAGCCTATAGGTTTATCTGCTGAGTCATCAGCAGCCATTGCCTGGCCCTCCCTGGTCCTAGTTTGGGTGGAGAGGGGACTTATGCGCTGATTATAAGCCTTCAAATAGTACTATTTGGGAAGATCTAAATACAAGGAATGCTCGCAATTACGAAAAGCCTTAAGCAACTTGGCTAAAGAACTAACTGAACAATGGTGTTAGATAATAATATCTAGATCAGGAGTAAGAAATTTGATAGACCAAGTTTTCGTCCATCAAATTAAGATGGGAATCACCAGCTAAAGACCAGAAACGAGAACAATACTCCAAACAAGGTAGAATGAAAGAGTTAAAATATTTCTTCAAAATAGATTGACCGAAGAAATCTTAAAAGACTTTCTCAATAAAAGATTCAACAACCCTAGATCTAAATTCACAAGATGGGATTGATCCAAAGAGAGTAGCATCATCTCCATATGTAACGAGTTTGTTTTTAGGCCAAACCACGTATCATCTGTATATAGTATGAAAAGTAATGGGTCAAGAACACTACCCTGAGAATCCCCAGATATCACATTCCTATACGAACTATGGTGCCCCCCAACAAAAACTCTTTGCAATATGTAACTTGAAAATTCAGTAATGATGCTAAGCAAAGAGCCACCTACTCCCAACTGTTTCAGTTTGAAAACAGGGGCCTTTGGATTAACATGGTCAAAGGCAACACAAAAATCAATGCCAATTGCACGAACTTCCTGTTCACAATCACAAGATTGCAGTACAGCACTTGAAATTGTAAAAAGATCATCACATGCTTCAAGGTATTTCCAAAGGCCACATTACAAACTATGGAATAGTTGGTCACTTTCAGCATACCTATTTAGGCCTTTTGTCATAAGATGTTCAAAATCTTTAGATAATATGGGAGTTATGGAAATTAAGCAGTAATCAGCAACGCTAGAACGCTAAAACTATTTTTCAGAATAGATTAACCAACGAAATTCTTAAATTTTTCTCAATAAGGTATTGAACAACTGTCTTTTCTCAAAGATATTCAACAACCCTAGATCTACATTCACAAGATGGGAATGATGCAAAGAGAGTAGCATCATCTGCATATGTAACGAGTTTGTTTTATAGGCCAAACACATATCATATGTATATAGTATGAAAAGTAACGGGTCAAGAACACTACCCTGAGAATCACCAGATATCACATTCCCATACTAACAATGGTAATGATGCTAAGAAAAGTCACCTACTCCCAACTATTTCAGTTTGAAAACAAGGCCCTTGGGATTGACATGGTCAAACGCAACACAAAAATCAATGTCGATTGAACGAGCTTCCTGATCAGAATCACAATATTGCAGTACAGCACTTGAAATTGTAAAAAAGATCATCAAATGCTCCTAGGTCTTTCCAAAATACCCATTGTCAACTATGGAACAGTTGATCACTCTCAGCATACCTATTTAGGCATTTTGCTAAAAGATGCTCAAAATCTTTAGATGATATGGGAGTTATGGAAATTAAGCAGTAGTCAGCAACCCTAGAACTACCACAATATAATTACCCAATGGAGTAACATTACATATTCTCCAACATGTGCAAAAAGAACCTCTTCTTACTAACCTGCAGAAAATAACAGACACAAGCTACGAAATCACCAGACTAATAAAAACAATGGAAAAGTACCACCTGGGTTTACACCTCCATATCATCAAGGTCCATCAATTTTTTTATAATTTTACCATAAATGAAATGCTATAAACTAGTTAGTTGAGCCCCATGGAAACAGGAATGAGGAAGACCGAGTTTTCCATTACTCTTTTGATCCTAAGTGTAAGCTGAAGGTTAAACGTTGAAGGTGTCTGATTTAAGTTCCAATTTCATCTGAAAAGATGTACATTAGATCGTCAGTCAGGCAAAGCCCACCTTCTTGGTGCCCAAACTCCAACATCCATGTGGTGCTCAACCACAGCAGTAACCTCTCTATACTCAACAAAGTGAAATACATCCGATAGACGACGTCAACTGGTTTTAAATGTATTTAACCACTGGTGCTACATCAAAGATCACCAGTTTACCTTATTCCTCTACCCCAGCCCCACCTCTCTCTCTCTCTCTCTCTCTCTCTCTCTCTCTCTCTCTCTCTCTCTCTCTCTCTCTCTCTCTCTCTCTCTCTCTATATATATATATATATATATATATATATATATATATATATATATATATATATATATATAAATTGGTGTATTTCAAAAATGTATCAAAAATTATTTTAAACTTTGTTTCCCAGCACCATTGGGGTAAAATTCTAGGTTTGTTTTTGATATCAAGGTTTCCCTTCATCCTAAACAGAGTTTATGAGCAAGGGCCGACCAACCTGTATATGACAGATGTTGCTGCTACACACACATACTGTGACAGCACACTCTCGCGATGAGTAAAAAGATATTCATGGAACTAAAAAGAGAAGAGTGGGAGCTCAATTTTAATGATGCGGGAAGAGGAGATCTTATAGTGATAAGGGAGTAGGTAAGCTGGTGCGGGGGAGAGGATGGGGCTGG
>NC_090727.1:184241648-184244148 GCF_036898095.1 Palaemon carinicauda | reverse complement strand
TGATCTTGATAAATGACGATCTTGATACATGACAATGAAAGACCTGTGCAGTATGATGGAGGTGAAGAAGATGAAGATGATTTACTGCACAGGTTAATGAGAGCTTTACTGCTCCTCAGGTGAAGCCTCATCGTCAGTTGATAGAGGCGGTGGATCATCAACGACAGCTTCCAATAGAGCTGGAGAAACTGGAGGAGGCGGCGTAGTGACTCAGTATTCATTGCAACTTTGTTTACTTAAGTTTTAATTACCTTTTAGGTATAATTGGATATAATATAATTCATTGTATCAAGAGTAACAACACTTATACTGTATAGGACAAATGAATGTACTTGTAACTGGAAAAATAAATGAACATTAAGTATTTATTTTGTATATTAACATAAATATACAAAGAGAGAGAGAGAGAGAGAGAGAGAGAGAGAGAGAGAGAGAGAGAGAGAGAGAGAGAGAGATATTAAAGTTTATAACTTCCAATTGATAACTTCCAAAATTGGCCAAGGGGTGAGAATTGGCGAATGGAATTGAGGAATTAATTGGCTTAATTAATTTTCTCTGTCTCTTTCATGTGTGGTATGCCGGCATTGATTACGCAACTAATCACCGACCAATGAAGTTCTGATCCTATTAGATAATTACCGGAAGCTCATCATACAAAGCGGGTCAAGTACAAGGGCAGGCGGAATTTCATCACTTTCATCGCTAATTTTTAAAGTTACCACAGGATGATAAACAATGAACTTTGTGTCAATTTAAAAGAAAAATGTTTTTCAAATTGTTAATGGAAATATTTCTTTAGAGTAAAGTATACCTGAACTTCAATAAGTTTGATGTAAACACCCCAAATGAATCGCGAGTGGGTTAAAGAAAATAGGGTTGAGTGTATTTGGTTTAGTGTATAAACTGAAATCTAATTGCTATTGACATAGTGTTTAATACATAATATTAAAAGATACTAACTTCATTTGATTGAAAAAAAAATTTTCAGATAAAGTGTCCCAACATTATTATTATCATTATATGCACTGTTATGTAAATATAGATGGAGAAGAAACGCTTGGTAATAAGTCTAACCACGGTTAAAACTATCACAATGAAATAGTAAAAAAACTTGTTTAAGGAGACAAACATAATGTATATGCATTGCATTTTACGAAATACAGATTTTTTTTTATAAGACAAACATTCTTTTTGTAAATGTCCCATTGATAACATAAGCAAGAAATACCTTCATATCGTATATAAACTATTTAATATGATCTACAAAGAATTAAAAAAAAAATGAATAGGCAGTTAATTGAAATAATAAACTAGTATAAAATAATAATAATAAAATGCGCTTTAAACTATCTTCAAACTCACGCAAACATTTACATTGAATTTTGTCATTTACAGTTATTTTTTCACACGTATTAACACTTAATTTATACTAAATTCCTAAACATCTAACATTAAAAATAAGTCCTAAATAATCCACAATAATATACCACATGACATGTTTAATCAAACTTATTCGAGGAGAATTACTTTGAACCCCGAACTTAAATGTATTTGCTAAAACTTTGAGATAAACCTTCTAAATTGAACCTTTGCTGACCGCTGTTAGCTAACTGTTTTGCCTTGTTACAGACAACGCCTTGACTACCAAAACTCAAACAAGAGAAACTAGCCCTAGTTGCAGTAGTTTTAACCAAGCATGTTTAACATGACATAACATCACAATTCCAGGAAGAGAACAATAGTCAGGAAATGTACAATACTTGTTTACAACTTAATTTGGTAAAGCATACCCCATTACATGGAAAATAACAATAGCTGTTTACATGTGAACAGACCCAACCCGGCCCAGAACAGATGTACTCTATGACTAACAGAACTAAATCCAAATGGACATAACTATTTAGAAGTAATTCACACACACCAGTTCTCCACAAAACTAGATTTGAACCACTGACCAGTGATGTACCAGGCCAACGCTACATCCACGGTATGATCAAGTCGATACAACTTGTGATCTATTAGACCAGCACTAGAAAGATTAAAAGTCATGATTGAGTGGATATGAATTTCACCGGTAGTTCATTGACCCGTGGCTAATCTTCTTAGTTTATTTATATTTATATGTTTTTAAAACTTTTTTATCGTCACATTCCGAATATTTCTACTATTGTCAATTGTATTTTCTATATTTTCTATCTAAATTTATGTATTTACCTTGTCTTCAATATTTCTAATATAAGGATTTTATTATCATACCATCAAAGACTCTTTATTAAATAAAGCATATCAAGAATTACATAAGTACAAATTTATATTTTTTCTAAATCATTGTAGACATTCCAAATCTCGAGATTTCTCATAGGGAAGGATTAATTAAACTGAGCAGAGAGCCTCAGAGTTTGAGTCCAAATTTGAATTAGTAAATGCCTGACTATCCTCAATGTTAAGTATGGCATCGGTAAATGTATTTATGGATCCGTTTAAAGCTAATTTTCCCAGC
>NC_090727.1:184234148-184239148 GCF_036898095.1 Palaemon carinicauda | reverse complement strand
CATCAAACATAATTGGTCTCTCTTTCTACTCAAACTTGAACCTCCATTTACCTTATCCATCCTCATCCCCTTCTATCATCATATTCATCACCTTCCGTTCCTTCTACTCCGTATTAATCCAAGATCTAATAAGCGTTTTTTTTTTCTCTCTGCCATTTAGTTTGCCGAACTTATATATTTTTCTAAGGAAAACATTGTTTTCTCAAAGAACAAGTACCTCGTGAGACACGCTTTCCCATTTACTCCAGAAACTCAGGAGTGGATAACCCTGATCTGTGTCATGTACATTTGCCTTTGAATCACCTAGCACAACAACCCTTCAATAGTCTGCAACGCCAGAAAGACACAGTGCCAGACTTAGCCAAGAAAACTACTGTACTCTTTCCTTTTTATTATTTACTTGTAAGTGGAATCCCCACTGCACTTTCCTTTGCCCTTTTTTATTCTTTAAACTAAGCTAAATCTCCACCTCTGTCTTCTTTCTTTATAAACATTTATTCACATTCTTTCACTTTGCCGCTTTAATTTTCTTCATCATCAAGTCGCATCCCCATTTTTCCTCCCTGTTATTTTTCTTCAACATTAGGCTCCGTCTCGACGATCTTCCAATGCTATTTTCATTTCATATCAAATCAAAGGACTGAGAAATATATATATATATATATATATATATATATATATATATGTATATATATATATATACATACATGCATATATATATATATATATATATATATATATATATATATATATATATATCAATGAAGAATAATATGAAGCATGCATGTCTTTTCTTCATCAGTAAATATCAATGTAGCTAGACCATAATTTTGATTTACGTCATACCGCCATGTCACATCTAATAAGTACCTAAGAATCAAGACCATATCCTGACCAATACACATCATCACTATAGTCTTCTTTTCTATAATAATAATCATGCAAAAATTTAAAGTGTTAAAAATCATGCAAATAAACTCCCATATTGCTATAACCCAAAGGCATGAAACTCCGCAGACCATTATAACGTGCGACCCCATTATAGGTTAATGGGCGAATATAAGGGGTCATACCATTACGCGCCACACCTGGATTCCCTTTATATTCCCTTGGATGCGACAAAGCACGAATGCCACAGGAAATGTTCTCCGAAGAGGAAGTTGAGAATCAGGTTAGTATTCTCTCTCTCTCTCTCTCTCTCTCTCTCTCTCTCTCTCTCTCTCTCTCTCTCTCTCTCTCTCTCTCTCTCTCTCTCTCTCTCTCTCTCTCTCTTTATATATATATATATATATATATATATATATATATATATATATATATATATATATATATATGTGTGTGTGTGTGTGTATATATGTGTGTATATATGTATATATATAATATATATATATATATATATATATATATATATATATATATATATATGTATGTATATATATATATATATATATATATATATATATATATATATATATATATATATATATATATATATATACACATATATACACACACATATATATATATATATATATATATATATATATATATATATATACATACATATACATATATAATAGCCTTTTGAATTGCTTGTGTAGAGTAGGATGCAAGAAAAGGTGATTTGGTTTCTGAGGGTATTCATATTTTCCTCTCTCTCTCTCTCTCTCTCTCTCTCTCTCTCTCTCTCTCTCTCTCCCTCTCTCTCTCTCTCTCTCTCTCTCTCTCTCTCTCTCAGACGCAAGTGGGAAAGGAAAGGTCATATAATTTTTCAAGGCCATTATATCTTTCCCCATTTTTTCTCTCGTTCCATTCCGTTTAGAGCACCAAAATATGTCAAATAGCCATAAATTTCGCGAATTTCTCTACATAAGAGTTAAAACAATTTTCACAAACTCATTCTCTTTGATCTTTTTAAATCGTAACCTAGACGTTGCCCGAAAAAGTTACTTGTAAAATATAGGGAGGGCCCTGTTACTTTTAATAGAGTTGTTATAAGTTGAGTGGAAAAGTCAAGTTAAGCCACGACTCTACGATAGGGGCTTAACTTCTCTCGACTATTATGTTACTAACAATTTGGTTAAAAATCATTCCGTAATTAGAAACAGTGTTTACCCATATAGTGTTGAACAGTGGAACAATCAATTTGGCTGTATTTGTTATGCCAAGAGTTCAGGGAGTATGTAGCAGTAGCCGCATTGGTTGGTAGAACGTTATCAGTAACCGAGTTGATAGGTAGAAAAATACTAGTACCTCAGTTAGTATATCATCATCATCTCCTACGCCTATTGACGCATTGACGCAAAGGGCCTCGGTAAGATATCACCAGTCGCCTCTATCTTGAGGCTTTAAATCAATACTTCTCCATTGATCATCATCTACTTCACGTTTCATAGTCCTCGGCCATATAGGCCTGTATCTTCCACCTCTTCTAGTGCCCTGTGGAGTCCAGTTAAATGTTTGGTGAACTAATCTCTCTTGGGGAGTGCGAAGAGCATGCCCAAACTATCTCCATCTACTCTTCATCATGATCTCATCCACATATGGCACTCGAGTATTCTATCTTATAGTTTCATTACTAATCCTGTACTACCATTCAACTCCCAATATTCTTCTGAACGCTTTGTTTTCAAATATACAAAATCTGTTGGATATTGTTTCATTGTCATACCAAGACTCGTGTCCATAAAGTAACACCGATCTCACTATATATATCTTTATATGTAATTTCAGGCGATTTGATTTCCAAATTCTACTTAACCTAGCCATTGTCAGATTTGATTTATTACATAGTTCATTAAACTTCAAATCTAAAGAATCTGCATAAGAGTTTAGAATTCCTAAATTCTTAAATGATTCCACCTCTTTAATCCTTTCTCTTTTCAATGATATTTCATCTAGCACTGCAAATTCTGTTCTCATAATCTCTGCCTTTATTCTATTTATCTTGCGCCCAACCTCAAGTGACATTTCATGCATTCTGGTAATCAAGCATTGCAAATTCTGTGGTGTTCTGGTAATAAGGTTACTCTAGGTCAGCTAATTTCCTATTACCAATCCAGACCAATCCTTCTCCACCATCCACACCTGTTAGATGCATTATAAAATCCAGGAGGAAGATAAACAACATAGGTGAGAACATATTCCCTTGGAGTATTTCGCTGTTCACTAGAAATATCATTTGAAAGGACTCCATTAACAATAATTTTGCATTTGCTATGCTCATGAAAAGTTACTTAATCAAATTTACATATTCAAGAGGAACTCAATAATAACGCGGGACTCTCCACAAAACATACCGGTGCACACTATAACGGCTTTTCATAGTCCACAAATATCATCAAAAGTGGATTTGTATATTCTATGCATTTCTGTACAACATATCTTAAAATGAAAACTTGATCACTACAACTACCTTTTCTAAATCCTGCTGGTTCATCTCTTTAGAATAAGCATGCTATATGTTTTAATGAAAAATGACGTAAGTGGGAAGCGCCTGTAATCATTGCAATCATGCAGATATCCTTTTTATGCTATTGTCACCAACACTCTTAGCTCACATTCATAAGGTTTTGACTCTTCACACCAGATTCTACAAAATAATCTTATAAGTATTCTGGGAGTCACTTAATTTTCGGCCAATATCATCTCTGTAGTTATTCCTCCGTATACAGGGGCTTTACATCTTTTGAGTATTATAATGATAGCTTCAACTTCAAACACACTGAATTCATTCATGGGCACATCAAGGTCTTCATCCGCTTCAGGTATATCAATCCAATTATTCCCTTCATATCACCTATTCATGACCTTACTAATGTGTTCCATCATTGTCTGATTTCATCTTCTGTTGTTATAACAGACCCATCTCTCTTTTTGATAGGTATATGCTTCTTCTTTCCGCCCGTAGAGATTTCATTAATAATTCTATGAGCAATTCTTACACCATAGTCATTCTCTGAATTCATAGCTTTGTCAGCCTTATCTGCTTTCCTGTCAAAACATTTTGTTTTTTCCGGTCCTTCGTGGCTTTTCTTTTAACCTCGTAATCAATACTGTAATACTTAACATGCTCTACCTTGTAATTTTCATCACTTCATCGAAAACTTTCAACAATCAATTTCTGTTTTTGTCTCCTTTTTATAGCATCTTTTATTTAGTAGATAGGTTACCTGTATCCTAATTAGATGATAAGTGCTTAGCAGTAGCCAAATTGGTATGAAGAGTTCGTTAATAGCTGGATTGGTACAGTTGGACACAGGAATACCTGGCACACCTTGTTCTGAGGAACTGCTCCCTCTCACGCTTTTACTGAGTGGCGAATTCCTATGAGTCGCCATGTGCACCACCTCTACTATCTCTCCTTACACTTTATGTCTGGTTACTTGCAGTGCAGTAGGGGTGTGACAGGTGCATTTCCTCAGAGTGAGGTGTGCTAGGAATTCCTGTGTCCAACTGTACGTGGAAAATCAGGAATAACCAGGCTAGTATGTAGAGAGTTAGCAGTTGTCGAGAAGACAGAAATGTTGCTAAGTAAAGGGTTAGCAGTAGATGGGTTGGCAGGTAGAGATGGTTAGCAATAGCCGAATTGGTATGTAGAGGGTTAGGAATAGCCGGTTGATAGTAGGTAAAGAGGCAGGAGCAGCTTGGTTGGTAGGTACAGTGTTAGGAGTAGCTGAACTGGCAGGTAAAATGATAGTAATTAAGTTGGGTTCGGAGCTTGTCTCTTAGGTAGAGGGTCAAAAGTAGCCAGGTTGATAGTTAAAAGGTTAAAAATAAAAAAAAAAATAGCCGAGTTCATATCTAGAGGGTTAGGATTAACTGGTTGATAGGTAAGGGGGTATAAGTAGCCAGGTTGATATGCAAAGGGAAAGCAGCAGATAAATTTGTAGGTAGACCTTCAGTGGTAGCTTATTTACAGAGGACTCATTAATTCATGAAGAAAAGATCGTAGCCATATGGAAAAAAAAACAGCTATGAAAGTAAAAGCACTGCTAATG
>NC_090727.1:184199148-184229148 GCF_036898095.1 Palaemon carinicauda | reverse complement strand
AGACCTCGCAAGGTCAGACTAATTCTCAGAATGTGCAGAGCAAAGCAAATACCACATAGTTAACTCTGGAGGGGAAGAGAGTGATGTTGGGTCAAGGTCATTCATGTCAACATCAATAGTATTGAATAATCAATTTAATGTTTTATCAGATAATTGTGAGACAATAGATTTTCCTATGAAACACACGGCCGAGTTAAGTAAAACAGTGCATGCTCCCGTAGATTTGCAACGAATTCATACAATAATAAGCCAAAATGAGTTACGGCCAACCTTATATGCTGTAAATTTAGAACACAAATCCTTTACGTTTCTTTTTTACTCTGGTAGTCCAAGTAATATCATGGATTTGAAGACACATCATTTGTTGTTTTCGAACTTTCCGATAGAAAAATCCGGAATTAGACTTTCGGGTATAGGAAATAATGAATTAAATGTCATAGGCATAACTCATGTTCAGTTCAGAGTCGGTAAACGCACGTTTGCCGATACATTTGATGTTGTAAAAAACAATAATATGTATCCAGCTGTAATTATAGGATACCCATCTATGGGAAATCAAAACATTATCTTAGCCCCTGCCAAGCACGGCGTGTATATCAAAGGGAAATTCTATAAGTCTTCTAATACCTTAAAATCAGTTTTGGATAAAAAGGAGACGACAAATGTAACCGTAACGTACGTTGAAGAACCAATAACTTGTCTCACTAATAAGGAAATAATATACGCGACCCAGCAGAATTCTCGTTCACCCGTAATATCATCTTGCACGCAATCTATCGAACCAAACGTACCTTCGAATTTAATAGTACAAATAAAGAAAACATTACTGGGATCTGAAATATTAATCCTTTCCGATATTTTGAAAACTAACGGATTGTCTGTCACACAAGCTATTTATACAGTAGGCTCACATCAACAATGTAATATTGAAGTCTGTAATCATTTAAATAACACTTTAGTAATTCACAAAAATCAACATATCTTGGATGTAGAAGTTTATAAACATCGTATTCTTACCGTTGCTGAAATCAATCACTTTCAATCAGTTGCGGATGAATCCCTTTTGCGATCTATTAAAAATAAAATCAATAAAGACATTCAAGACGAAGAAATTCAGCAGAAAATTTTTGAACTTTTAATTAAACATCATGATGTTTTTTCCACTACGGATGGATCTTTAGGAAAAACAGATGTGATCGAGCATCAAATAAGGTTAAAGGACAAGCAGAAAATTATCTATGTACCCTCGTACAGACTCCCTATGAAATTCCAGAATGAAATAAATGATCAAGTAGGTAAAATGCTAGAAGAAGGAGTCATTAGGAAATCAAACAGCCCTTATAATTTTCCTTTAATAGTTGTACCGAAAAAAGATCGAACATGGCGTATCTGCGTCGACTTACGTCGTCTAAACGAGGAAACGATCCCTGATCCATTCCCAGTGCCATATACTGACGATATTTTGTCTTTGTTAGGTCAGAATAAATATTTTACCAGTTTGGACTTACTTAAAGGCTTTCACCAGATATCATTAGAAGAAGATAGTATCCCATACACAGCCTTCAGTACAGCCAGGGGACATTATGAATTTTTACGGATGACTTTTGGTTTACGTTGTGCTCCTATAACATTTACAAGAATGATTAACATAGTGTTTGGAGACTTGTTAGGGGATATATTGCATGCCTATATGGATGATCTTGTAATCTTTTCCAACACCTTAGAAGAACATCTACGTAAGTTAGAACTAGTACTACAGAGTTTAAGACAATATAACTTAAGGGTAAAGATTAGTAAGTGTGAATTTTTCAAAACAGAATTAATATATTTGGGTTTCATGGTGTCAAGCCAAGGTCTTAAAGTAGTCCATGATAAGGTGTCGGCTATACGTAATATTCCCATACCTACTAATGTCAAGGGAATACAGCAATTTCTGGGTTGTAGTGGATATTACAGGCGTTTTATACGCAACTATTCAATAATAGCCGCTCCTTTAACTGATCTTACGAAGAAGGGCGTAGATTTCATATGGTCTGAGCAACATCAACAGGCGTTTAATACTTTGAAAGATGAACTGTGTAGTTCTCCTATCTTAAAATTTCCTGACTTCGGTAAGGAATTCTTCATTGCAACAGATGCCTCAGACTTAGGAGTAGGAGGGGTATTGCTTCAGCAATATGATAAACAATTTTTCCCGATAGCTTTCTATTCTCGAAAATTGAGAACTTCCGAAAGTAAGTATGCAGTAATAGACAAGGAAGGGCTAGCTATTGTTAATTCACTAGTGCATTTTAAGTTCATAATTTACGGTTATCCCGTTAAGGTTCTTACTTACCATAAACCACTAACAGAGTTCTTTAAAGGCTTCAACCACAGCCCTAAACGAACTCGGTGGCATTTGATCATTCAAGATTTTGGCGCAAGAATCGGGTATTTACCTGGGAAAGCAAATATCATTGCGGATGCATTATCACGCAACCCCGTGTCATCTTGTACGGAGCCTTTAGCTGAATTAATAGATATATCAACATCCATGCCTATTATTAAAAAGATATCTGAACAAGAAGATTTAGGCTGGAGCGCTGAATTGTTACAGACTGAGCAAAGAAAAGATCAGAAAATAGAAACAATTATAAATGCTTTGAAAGGCAATCATAAGGAAAAGGAATATATAAAGTATAAGCAGCAGAATTATATAATCAAAGATAATATTCTGTGTAGGACTGTGACAAGGAAAACCCGCAATACACCACATGTAACTAACGACCAGGTAGTAGTACCAATCTCACTTATTTCCACTGTCCTTAATTGGTTGCATTCAAATCCATTACATGGACACCCGGGGTTCTCATTAATGTTACAGAAAGCCAAATCATTGTTTTATTGGCATACGATGCTTACAGATATAAAAAGACACATATCTAATTGTCGCACATGTCAGGAAAACAAAGGGCATACGAAAACACCTGTCAGCCTAGGAGCTTATCCTGTGCCCAATCAACCCTTTGAAAGAATACATTTAGATTTGTTAACAGGATTTTACGAGTCAGACAGAGGAAATAAGCACCTCTTAGTAATTATAGATGCTTTAACTCGATATACAGAACTAATAGCGCTTAAAACTAAAACTGCGATTGAATGCGCTAGGAAGTTTTGCGAGTGTTACATTTGTAAACATGGAATTCCACACATGATAATCTCAGACTCGGGTGGTGAATTTAATAATCACTTTCTTACCTCATTGTGTGAATTCCTCAGCATAAAGAAAATAAATACCATGATATATCACCCAGAGTCGAATGGGCTAGTGGAAAGAGCAAATAAGAAGATATTAAATATATTAAGAGTAACACTAGGGGGATCAGATCCCAACTGGGATATTGCAATACCAGCGGCACTGAGTACTCTGAATCATTCATATCATATATCAATTAAAATATCACCGCATGAAGCATTGTATGGTACCCCAGTTAGAACTCCTTTCCATGTATTAACGCCTACAACTAATCTATCAAATCCTTTAAAAAAACGTATTAATGCAAGTATAAGTCGATATGATATCCTTCGAAAGAATTTAGAAGAATCACAAATCATAATGAAAAGGAATCATGATAAAACAGCGAAACCAACTAAAACATATACCGTGGGTGATAACGTATATATTCAAATCAATGTACGAAAAGGGCTCAATTATAAACTAACACCTAAGTTTGAAGGCCCATTTAACATTTTGGAAACATTAACGCCCAATAGGTTTAGAGTTCAAAACGTATCCCAACCCACGGATGAGAGAATAGTACCATTGGCTCAAATAAGAAATTAAAAAGAAAAGAGAGGAAAAGAAGTGAGTAAAATTTTTTTTTTTATTTTATGTGATTAAAAGTTTTCTTTTTAATACAGGAGTAATTACATATATTTTTCTCGTTACAGGTTTCCAAGAAGAATTTTTTGTTGTTGGGAGTGATATTGTTCGCTCAGATATTTTTCTCGTGTGGGATGAGCTCTAAAACTAAAAGTATAAATTTCAAATATGGCACTATAGTTGAAAGACAAGAAGACGTTTTTATTACATCAACCAACGTAGTTGTAAAAGTGAAGATGCAAGCAATTTTTTTTCAAGAGAATGATGTCACTAGCTTAAGAACCCCCATTTCAAGGTTTTCGGCCTCATTGGATGAGTTGCATAGAAGACATTTTCATTTGACTACAGAGAGTTTGCTTGGATCAACATTAAAAGTTGCAGAGATGCTATCTGATGACTTGAAAAATAAGACTTACGAGACAGGATCTTTGGCTTATGACCGTTTGATGTGGACTGTAGGACACGAACATAAAGAAAGACGAAATCCGTTTATTTATGCTGCATTAAACATCTTTGGGTCTGTTGCAAGTTTAGGTTTAGGAATTTCCAATCGTCTTAAAATTAGTAATCAAAATAAGAAAATTGAGTTCTTGACTCATGAAGATGAATTGATTATGTCAGAACTAAGGAATCAGTTAGCTTCAATCAATAAAATCATCGATTTAGTAAATGAACATTCAAATAATATCATTCAGATTATGGAAGTACAGGATTTGTTGGCAACATTAACGTATTATGATTCAAAGATAGATCACATACATAACAGAATTGCACATTTCATTGAGAAATCCAAGGATTATGTAGAAGCTATCACGTTAGCAACTAAAGGTGTACTGTCGCCCCATTTGTTGCCTATAAATTACTTAAAGTTAATTCTGGAGAACGGAAGGGATAAACTAGGCTATGTTCCTTTGTTAGACGAACATAGGTTAGAATTCTATTACAGCCTAATTACAGTGAACGTTGATAATTACAAGATTATGATTACAATTCCCTTTGATTCTTCTGATGCCTGGCAATCTTACAGGATATCACCATTTCCGACTTTCATGACGAATCACTCAAATCCAGTAATATCCAGTTTGACAGGACACGTATTGATTTCCCCAGACAAGGAAACATATACGGTCATTAAAGACTTAAATCAATTAACTCACTGTTCAGACGCAATGGATAGAAAAATATGTACAGCTGACTCATTTGAATTCCATAAAAACTTAATGGATTCATGCGAGTTAGGTATAGTGCTAGACGGTGCTCTCTCCCATACAAGTGAAAATTGTCTGGATAAGCTTTATCCCTTTGACAATAATGAGTTCAATTGCAGACTGAACAATGGCTCGTGGATACAATACGACAAGGACGGCTTCAATGTATCATGCCCTGACGGATCCACGTCCTTCACCCACATCTTCGTCGCATCAGATGGTTGTATCGGGACTTCCCCTAATTCCATGGTGACTGGTCTACGGACACTCATCAGAGAACGAGCCTACTTCGCGAACTTCACGTGGACCTCTACGATGCCAGCACTCCCTCTCCCGTATAACAGACAGGTTGCAAAGCGGTTGATGAAGCTTACCGAAAGGGACCACCTGTCACCGACTTATAAGGAAATCCTTCACCCCATACTACTAGCAGGTCTGGTTCTCACGGTGGTGATATTTATCGCCGTGAACATCCTTGTTTGGCGTAGGTTACGGCACAGCAGGCAGCTACAACGAAATGTTTCGCCTTGTACAGACAATACTCCTTACTTAATTCAGTTTAAAGCCGTTTGAAGTGGCCACCTCATTCGCTAAAGGAGTAAATTGTTGGAAAGAGTTTGTAAGAAAAGCTGTTAGTACGCTAGTAATATGTGATTGAAGAAATTATCTACATTGTATTGTTAAAAATACATTTAAAACAACATTTAAAAAAAAATATAAATCATTTTTTCTCTCGGCATCTAATAAAAATATATAAGCCGGAATGTTAAAAAGAAAAGAGAAAAAAAAAATATATATAACAGAATCTATGGGCATCTAATAAAATATATCATCCCTATATATAAATATATATATATATATATATATATATATATATATATATATATATATATATATATATATATATATATATATATATATATATATATATATATATATATATATATGTACGAAACCGTGGTACGTGAACGTACCAGGAATTCGTGTTTGTGCACTAAAAAATTGAATTTTTACCAAGGTAACAAATATTTTTATTAGTTACCGTATTGTGTTATTCTATGTTTCTGACAAAAGGTAACAATTATTCTTTAACAAGTTACCGAATCATATGTAAGTCAGTAGTTTTTTTTTTGGTACCATATAATCATTTGCTAGCAATGTACCATATATATGATCTTTATTTTATCATGCATTTTTTTTTCTTTGCTTTGGTAATATCTTTTTCATATGCATAATTGTTATTATTTTCTAATGTGCCTATTTGGACATTCGTCCTCGTTTGATTATGGCTAAAGTTAAACAAAGAATAATACATATGTCCAGTCACACCTAGTAAACATGTTTTGGCTTGTTGTTAAATTTTTGTGAAAAAATTGAGATAGCTGGCCGAGCTTATGTAATAGTTAATATTACATGTTTAAAACACATGACGTAATATGTCATTTTGGATGAAGATGCTAGCCGTGGGACTTGCTGTAGTCATTCAAATCATAAACAGGACGCACAATGCAGCCTCAACAATGTTACATTTTTCTTAAGCGTCAACACCAATGCATCAGCGTGTGAAAGTTTGTGACGTCCCGGATGCAGGTGTCTTCCGAGATTGTGACAAAACTGCTATATAAACTAAGCATACGATATCTGTGATATCGATAATTTAATCAGTTCATATCTATACTTCACCAGAATTGGTCATCTGACCAACCCAGCTCCCTCCAGTGATGGAGATGTTTAACTCTGTTGTTTTTAACTAATAAATACTTTTAAAGCTAATAAGATGTACTTTGTTATCCAGCTATACACATCTTAAACAACACATACTCAATGTGTGCTTATAAAAGTAGCACACTAATATATATATATATATATATATATATATATATATATATATATATATATATATATATATATATATATATATATATATATATATATATATATATATATATATATAAAATATATATATATATATATATATATATATATATATATATATATATATATATATATATATATATATATACGTATATATTTATGTACTAATTCATTCTTTTTATATGCATACGCTGTGTAAAGGGTTTATTTATATAATGTGAGCTTTATAAAACATTCATGGAATTATAAATACCGTGCGTTGTATATATACTGCAGATATTGATAATAATACAAGGAGTGAGATACATACTTTATTTTCTTTTTGTTCAACTAAAATACTTCTGTCGGATATATAAGAACATATAATTGGGACCACAAAAAATACATATTGCGTGTAGTTTTCATCTAATCACGGTTGGACCGCCTCAAAGCAATTTCCATTTTAGAAATAATTGAATAAATGATGGATATCTTTTGCCAATCTCTTGAATTATATCTCTAATTCAGAAACTTGAAATCCAGGAGTAGCCGACTTGGGATACAGTGAAAGACTGGCCTTAAACGTGGGATGCAATTAAAAAAAGAAAAGGAGAGATATATATTCTCTTATCTAATCCCTTTTTATTTCAAATTACAAAGCTTAAAATCATTTGCAGATTTAACCTGTCTCTTGGTATTTTATTTAAAGGTTATTAATGTACATATTGTATTTAGATTAAAGTATCATTTTCTATTTTGGGTATACTTTATATCATCATCATCTCAACCCAGGCCTATTGACGCAAAGGGCCTCGAATAGATTTCACCAGTCGTCTCATCTTGAGCTTTTAAATCTATACTTCTCCATTCATCATCTCTAACTTTATATAGTATCACGAGAAGGTTCCAATAAAAGTACGAATGGAAAAATAAATTATAATGAAACTCGCAAAAATGTGAGGGATTTCAAATGACCGTAATCATAAAGAACGATATCTTTACTTTTCTCATTAAACTTAAACGAAATATAAACTAAAAGGAATAGCATTCTCAAAAAGTTAATCTCCATTCAAACATAAATCTGACAAAGAAAAGATTTATCTGGCTTAAACTCTCTAATAGGAGAACAAGGGAAGATGTTTGGGGAACTTCAGTGAAAATATATCACACACGAGGCAAATCTACTGAGGAAATAACGTGGCTTCCTATACAAGTTCTGCAACAAAATAGGAACAAGATCGTCCTCTCTCTCTCTCTCTCTCTCTCTCTCTCTCTCTCTCTCTCTCTCTCTCTCTCTCTCTCTCTCTCTCTCTCTTTCTGTAGATATATATATATATATATATATATATATATATATATATATATATATATATATATATATATATATATATATATATATATATATATATATATATATATATACAGTATATATACTTTATATATATATATATATATATATATATATATATATATATATATATATATATATATATATATATATATATATATATATATATATATATATATATATATATATTCAAATAAGCCATTTATTTTGATACATTATTGTCTAGATTCTCATACCGACCTTGGGATCAGAGCCCCAGGCGGAACCGCTCAAAGGCAATAGCTTTTGACTGGCCGGGATTCAAACCCTCGTACAGGAGACTTGTAACCACAGTGACCTACCACTTAGCCAGGCCACTGGGGTTACAAGTTTCCTGGAACAGGGTTCGAACTCCGGCCAGTCAGGAGCTATTGTCTTTGAGCGGTTTTGCCTGGGGCTCTGATCCCGAGGTCGGTGAGATAATCCAAACATTAATGTAACAAAATATATATATATATATATATATATATATATATATATATATATATATATATATATATATATATATATATATATATTTAACCTTGTACACGCACATATATACAAATATATATATATATATATATATATATATATATATATATATATATATATATATATATATATATATATATATATATATATATATATATATATATATATATATATATATATATATAAGTTGTACCAACCGTGCGTCACACGATCGTACATAATAACGACATTTCATTCTGTGTATATATTATGCCTGTATCTTCGCTCTCCCCTCGTACTAAAAAGAACCTGAAATAACATGTATATTTTTCTCACCGTTAATTGTTAACCGGTGCGGTGTCGGATGAACAGGAAATTACCTATTGCATTGAGTTTTTGTATATAAAGGCGAGTGTTCTGTAATAAAGTTACTCAGTTGCTTTCATCCAGACACATTGGGAGACCCTGGAAGTCGACTCGCTGCTCCCGCCTTCCACCCTCCCTCACCCCTCCGTCGTTGGTACTATGGTGGAAGTTGGCGCTGCGTGTGCCACATTGAAACTTTCGTCATTCGCCAGCGGAGAGGCATTTGCTTGGTTTCAGCGCGCAGAAGTCCAGTTTCGCATCAAGGGCTTGACTCGCTCAACCACCAAAGCGGATTATGTTCTCGCGGCGATACCCAAGGTTACCTCCCCGGAAATATCCGACTGGCTTTGTGAACAAGGAGACACCCCAATAGCTATAACGCCCTCAAAACATACCTTCTGCAGCAGTATTCGCAGTCGCCAGCCGCCCATAGAGCAAAGCTTTTTCAACACTCTCAACAACCGTTGGGGGACCAAAGGACTTCGCTCTCAGACAGCTCTCCTCGTGAGGTGAGCCTACTCCGTGCCCTTTGGATATGCCGTTTACCTGAACCTGTACGCGCTACCATACCCGATGTCGATAGTTTACCCATAAAGGACTTTATGACCAAAGCTGACACTTCAAAACCTCCATCAACGCCTCCACTCCTGGCGAAGAGGACGCCTATTCAATATCAATAGAAGCTGACATGAATGCCGTAGGACATACACGCCTACCCCGTGACGAGCCAAAGCATCGACAAAGCCACCCACCACCCACCACTCGCTCGCGCCCCAACCAACGACTTCTACAGCTACTTACTACCTCCCATCCGCTGCAGTTTTGCTACTACCACAACAGATTCGGGGCAACCGCGAAGAAATGTGCCAAGGATTGTCAGTGACCAAAAAACGTGTAAGTAGGCCATCGCTCGTACCGGTGGCCGCCCGTGTTTCTAATCTTTTCTTTTTACATGATGCAGGAACGGGCGTGCAATTTTTGGTAGACACGGGTGTTTGTTCTCATTTGCTAAGGGAACTCTTCAGGACAAGACCTAGTCTGTCTACATCTGCCGACGTCCGCTTGGTAGCTGCCAACAGATCTGCGATACCCTCCTAAGATTACAAGTACCTCTCATTATCGTTTGGAAACGGTAAATTTAATTGGAAGTTTCTCGTTGCTGACGTCACGTTGCCATTCCTCGGTGCGGATTTCCTCTCTCATTTCCACCTTCTGGTCGACGTCGTCCACCGACGATTGGTCAACGCAGACTCGTATTTGTTGACACCTCTTCAACCCGGCCCCTCTAACCTGGCTCTCCACATGAACGCACCCATGGATGTCTACGCCCACCTCTACACGTCGTACCCGGAAGTTTTCAGTCCAGACCTTTGCCAAACGCCCACGACTCTTGCCAAGCATGGTATTTATCACCATATCAAGACAACGGGACCCCCAGTCTTCGCAAAATTCAGAAGTCTGGCACCGTAACGATTGGCAGCCACCAAACAGACGTTCGCCAAAATGGAGAAAATGGGCCTTTGCCAAAAGGCCTCCAGCCCATGGTCGTCACCCTTACACATCGTTCTAAAGAAAGATGGCTCCCTCCGTCCATGCGGGGATTACAGGCGCCTGAACATGTAAACGGAACTGGATAACTACCCCTCCCAAACATCGCCGACGTGACCTACTACCTGCACAAAGTGAAGGTTTTCTCTACGCTCGACCTCCTGAAGGGGTATTATCAGGTGCCAATGAACCCAGAAGACACCCCCAAGACCGCCATCACCACTCCGTTTGGTACATACACTTTCAATGACTTCTGTTTTGGCCTTCGTATTGCTGGGGCTACGTTTCAACATCTCATGGATGGCATCTTAGGGGACCTCCCCTTCTGTGTATGTTATATGAACGACATACTTGTGTTCTCCTCCTCAAAAGTGGAACACCTCCGTCACCTGCGCATGGTGCTTGACCGCCTGCAACAAAACGGCCTTGTAGTCCGGTACAACAAGAGTACCTTTGGCGCCAACAAAGTGTCGTTCTTAGGGCACTGCATCACTCATGAAGGAGTCAATCCCCTCCCTGAGAAGGTAACAGCCGTTCTGGACTTCCCCACGCCCTCGACCGTCAAAGCTCTGACATTGCCGCAACTCTTGCTCTCCTCTTCGCTTACCTCAAGGGCAAGCTAAAGGACCTGAAGTGGGGTCCCCTTCAAGAAGCGGCCTTCTGCAATGCAAAGAAGACCCTAACAACCGTTGCGGCTCTCACTTTTTCTATCCTACATGCCCCTCTCCTTCTCTCCACCGATACCAGGGACGTCGCTATTGGTGCAGTACTCGAAAAGGTGGTCAACGGCTCGCCCCGTCCAATGGCCTTCTTCAGCAGGAAACTGTCCAAGGCAGAATCGAGTTATTCTACCTTCGATCGCGAATTGCTGGTGGTGCACTTGGCTGTCCGTCACTTTAGCCATATCTTAGAAGGTACGCCCTTCGTCATTCGCACAGACCACATGCCTCTGGTGCACGCCTTCACTTGACAGTCTGACGCCTGGTCCGCCCGTCAACACCGACATCTCTCCACTGTGGCTGAATACAATTGCTTGTATCTTCGCTCTCACCTCCCACTAAAAAGAACCTGAAATAACATGTATGTTTTTCTCACCCATAACTGTTAACCGGTGCGGTGTCGCTGGAACAGGAAATTTCCTGTTGCATTGAGTTTTCGTATATAAAGGCGAGTGTTCTGTAATAAAGTCACTTAGTTGCTTTCATCCTGTCTTCGACTCACAGCCTTCTCTCGGCACGTCACATTGGTGAGGAGCGAGTCGACTTCCGGGGTCACCAATGTGACGAGGTCACCAATATGAGGAGCCGAGAGAAGGTTGGGACTCAAAGACAGGATGAAAGCAACTGAGTAAATTTATTACAGAACGCTCGCCTATATATAAATTACAAAAATTCAATGCAACAGGAAATTTCCTGTTCAACCGACACCGCACCAGTTAACAGTTAACGGTGAGAAAAACACACGGTTGGTAAAATATATAAATATATATATATATATATATATATATATATATATATATATATATATATATATATATATATATATATATATATATATATGTGTGTGTGTGTGTGTGTGTGTGTATATATATATATATATATATATATATATATATATATATATATATATATATATATATATATATATATATATATATATATATATATACATATTTAAACAATTATTAAATAAACCTAACTGGAATAAATTGCTTGTTTCTGAGAGACCCAAAGATTTCAACTTGATTCTCCCTAACAATTTCAGTATTCAGATTTCTCTTTCAATCTTGGTCGCCAGAAAAATGTGCAAGGAGACTCAAATTGTCAGCAAACTAAAAGAAGCATCGAGAAATTGAAAAGTTAGAAAATGATAACAGTTTAAAAAAGAAAAGAAACATAAAACCCTTTTGAGTCATTAATTCCACTTGCGAAGTAGAGTACTACTGGAGGAGAGAGAGGGAGAGAGAGAGAGAGAGAGAGAGAGAGAGAGAGAGAGAGAGAGAGAGAGAGAAATTATTATTATTATAATTATTATTATCATTAATTGCTAAGCTACAACCCTAGTTGGAAAAGCAGGATGTTATAAGCCCCGAGACCTCAACAGGGAAAATAGCCCAGTGATGAAAGGAAACAAGGAAAAATACAATATTTTAAGAAGAGTAACAACATTGAAATAAATATCTCCTTTATAGACTATGAATTTTTTAACAAACAAGAGGAAGAGAAATAAGAAAGAGTATTGCATCTTTACCCCATATAGAAGTGGGAAATGATCCAGACAAAGAAGAAGAAGAAGAATAAGAAGTGTGCCCAAGTGTACCCTCAAGCAAGAGAACTCTAACCCAAGACAATGGAAGACCATGGTACAGAGGTTAAAGATTAGAAAAACACTCTGAGAGTGCAGACCTCCACCACGGCAGCTTATTTCTGTAAACTAGCTTGCCTTTCCCAGAATCAATTTAAACCGTAGGCGAATTTGAAGTCTGTGTGACAACCATGTGCGAACTTGGGGTTAAGGTTAGGGTTAATTCGGTCGTCCTTTTGCTCGACCTTAACCTTTGACCTAGGACTTTCAAAAATAATCCCTTCCTCGTCCCATAACATAACAATTAATCCTTGAAAGTTCCACAACTCTGTACGTAAAATTATGGTCAGGAATTTCTTCACAAACAAACACAGATAAACAGGGGTGAAAATATAACACCCTCCCAACTTCGTGGCTGAGAAAACGCGGAAACTAACAAGCTTGAAATTCTTGCCATGTTGTATACTATCCAGGTGTAAACATATTAAATATATAATTATGTATAAAAATCAATGAAATAAAAAAAAGACAAATCTTCAATGAAAGTTTTATACATTTATTCAGTAATAAAATGATTGATCAACGATAAATTTTCAGATAATCCATTGAATCTTTTTCATGAACTACCAATCACGTTCGCCATTTTATCCCACAATCATGTAAGCAATATAGCAAGAGAACTTGCACGCGAGGTTTTAAGAATAAGCAAGTAGGTGAGTCGGTAAATACACTGGTTTTAATGTTACGTGTGGTGTCATCGGTATCACTCTTGTCTAGCTAGAGGCACAGAGTGCAATTCTCGGGCAAGGGTTGGTGAATGGGTATTCCGGGTTAAGAAATTGTTATGCCTGTATTAACCTATGCAATGAAATATGTATATGTTAGTTATACAACTGTGGTAAGACACAGAGGATTAGAAATAGATAAGATGGCAACTTCATCAAAAATATATAATCGTTTATGAATGAATGCATACCTTGATGCCACAGGAGCAACCTTATCTTCACTCAGGTTTTATATATCGGTAAAAAGAAAAGCAGATAAAACTCTTATTCCATATCAGGTCTCGTTCGCCATACCAATTTGTCTAAAGAAGAAAAAGAAGAAAAGAAAGGAGAAAAGTTCTGGGTATTTTTGGTCGAGCTTCGAAGTGAGACAACGAGAGACGTCTTCTCCTTTGTTTGTGTCATGAATTCCTTCTTGACGAGGGAAAACTTCCGTCGAAAATCCCATTGTCCAGAAGATGATCATTTTGAGAAGTCTTTGAGCGCCTTTTACTCTCACCACAGTCTCTCTCTCTCTCTCTCTCTCTCTCTCTCTCTCTCTCTCTCTCTCTCTCTCTCTCTCTCTCTCTCTCTAACACACACACACTTGTTAAGTCTGGAAATGGGATGTCAAAATGATGACCATTTAAAGAAGTTTTAGTGGCTCTCTTTACCCCTAGCCATCTCTCTCTCTCTCTCTCTCTCTCTCTCTCTCTCTCTCTCTCTCTCTCTCTCTCTCTCTCTCTCTCTTCTTTCCCTCGTTTTTTTATGAACGCGATTAATTTGAACCTTGAAATTCCGCTCTGTGCAACCTATGCCATTTAAATGCACTGTCTAAAAAAATTGAAATTTTACATTTCATTCTTATATCTTCAACAGAATCTGATGAATATCAATTACCGGGTAACGGGACTAGAAAAATGCATTACCAAGCAATGGAAAACCACTGAGCATTAAATAGAAAATGAAAAAGTAATACAAATTTCCAGCGTCAAAGGAAAAAAAGTGACTGTCTTCGTGCAAGGAGTTGGATTTAAAATGTTTATTTCTTTTCAGCCTTTTCTGTGATTAGTTAAAAAAGTGTTTGATAAATTATAGAATTATTTTTTTTTCAATAACAATTGGCACTCACACTTCCACATTGTAACAGGGTTAAGCTCTCCATGAATATCATTAATCTTAAAATTTTCGAAAACGGTCATAGCAATGACCTATCCTTCATAATAATAATGATGATAATAATAATATTAATGATAATAATTATGATAGTATCGATTGTAATAATAATAATAATAATAATAATAATAATAATAATAATAATAATAATAATAATAATAAGGTGTTTAAAACTATCATTTTTCAAAGATTCGTCATAGCAGCTAGATTTTAATAATAATAATAATAATAGTAATAATAATAATAATAATAATAATAATAATAATAATAATAATAATAATAATAATAATAATGATAAAAAAAGTTTTAAAAAATTCTTAAACAATGTGATTACTACGTAATGTAAAAACGTTTTTGCAGTAATTAATTTACAAAAAAAAGAAAAAAAAACAAAAAAACATGACGAAAAACTACGAACATATATCTGGACTCTCTCTCTCTCTCTCTCTCTCTCTCTCTCTCTCTCTCTCTCTCTCTCTCTCTCTCTCTCTCTCTCTCTCTGTATATATATATATATATATATATATATATATATATATATATATATATATATATATATATATATATATATATATATATATAACGCAAAAACTCCGAACATATATCTGGACCTCTCTCTCTCTCTCTCTCTCTCTCTCTCTCTCTCTCTCTCTCTCCTCTCTCTCTCTCTCTCTCTCTCTCTCTCTCTCTCAAACATTTATAAATCTATTTTTGAAAGAAGGGAAAATTCGAGGGTACAGCTTTTAAAACTCCAAAAGTCTTATTCTGAATTTTCTATACCATTTGAATTATCCTGATAACGTCTTTATAATTTAAATCAAAATAATCCTAAACACCATCATTATTTACTAAATGAAAAGAGAAATGTGCTAACCTAAAAACATCTCATTTTGAAACATCAAAATATATGGAAAATTTCTCTTAAGTGTATGTCTATTTAGCATTTAAAGATTGGCTAACATGCCTAAATTAACTGAAAAGATAAACAGTATATATTTATAATTGTCTCAGAGCCATGCGTTTATAAAAACTCGGAACATTTTCCTTTGTTGACACAGTTTACTACACCAGTCTAAGTAAGTGCCAACCAGACTTGCAAAATTTGGCAAAGGCTGCTCCGCCATTGTGTGACGTCATGGAGAAACAAGTTGACTCCACCACCCGGTTTGTTTCCAATCAACTAACCACGTCAATAATGGATTCAGACACCAAACACAGCGTCGATATGCGCGATTAGTAGTAGGAAACATGCCTCAGTTGCTCACTTTTTTATGTCAATGTCAGGACTGCTCAGCTTGTCAGGATTGCTCAGTCAGGATTGCTCACTTTTTGGGGTAATGTCAGGATTGCTCAGCTTGTCAGGATTGCTCAGTCAGGATTGCTCACTTTTTGGGGCTAATGTCAGGATTGCTCAGCTTGTCAGGATTGCTCAGTCCGTTTGGGGATTTATACGTAAGGTTTTGTTTACAAACAACCCTTCCCTTCCCCTTTTTTGGGGCCATTGTCAGGATTACTCACTTTTTGAGGCCATTGTCAGGATTGCTCAGTCAGTTTGGGGATTTATACGTAAGGTTATGTTTACAAACAAACCACCCCCCCTTCCCCCAAGCTACTACCCCCCCCCCCCCCCCCACCACCCACCCACAGGGGGCGTTTTCTGTGTCTATGGTCACCGGCAGGCTTAGAGTTGTCTATCTCGAATGACACACCCTTCTTTCCCCCTCCCTCCCTTCCCCGACCCATAGGGAGGCGTTTTCTGTGTTTGTGGTCACCGACAGGCATGGAGTTCTCTATCTGGATGACCCAAGCCCCTAGATAGTGACATTGTTCCTACCGAGCACGCAGTTTTTTTTTTTTTTTTTTTTTTTTTTTTTTTTATCATAAGACACGCATTTGTATGCAGACGAAGCTCTCCTCCCCCGTAATCACATTCCTTTCAATTTAAGCCTATGGAAAAGTACCCATATCTCTGTGCATTTATTTTTTTTAATCTTAAGAGACACACACACACACACACACTTGTGTGCCAACGTGAGGCAATCGAGGGGGGGGGGGGTTTCCCTTGTGTGGTCACCACCAGGCATGAAGTTCTCTATCTGGACCCTAAGATAGTGTCATTCTTTCAATTTAAGCCTATAGATGTGTCCCAACGTGAGGCAATCGAGTTTACACGCCTCCTCCACCGTTATCTCTCTCTCTCTCTCTCTCTCTCTCTCTCTCTCTCTCTCTCTCTCTCTCTCTCTCTCTCTCTCTCTCTGTCCATTTGTTTTAAGGCCTTTCGCTTACATTAACATATATGGGTAATAATCACTTACATTGGCATATATGGGTAATAAAAAACGTATTACAACTTAGTTTCTTTTATTATACGAAGCATACATGCAAAATAATATTTCGTGAATAAAGACATAGCACTTAGTGGGAAATTAATCTGGGTCTAAAAACATTCCTTTAAAACCCTAACATTTGCACGCTTAATAGCGGTAGGAAAACATTTTTAATTACGTTTCTTTAGCACTTGGCAAATCTTCATTGAAAATTCAGGTTTTGTATATTTCCGGATGTACATACACGGTCTTGAATTTAAATGGAGAAGATAGTGTAATAACACTGTTTCGTCATTTTCCTTTAAATCGGTGGTGGATAAATGCTCCCTTTAGACTTACGCTATGCGTAAAATATAGGCAGAAGAATGTGCACAAAGCCAAATTGTAATTTTGCACTGGCATATTATTTATGAAACACTTCATGGAAGAGTACCTTCGTAGAAAATCAGTAAAGTATACCGAATGATCTTTTGGCTGCATCCCCAATGGGTAAAAAAAAAATATAATGTTTTCTACCGGACTTTTTTGTATTATAAATACAACCCAGTGCCGGAATTCGCGATACTGATGTGATGGCAGAGTATTCACAATAAGTAAGATGGGTTTTGTCCTTATCAAGGTTATCTTGAAGTCGACCAACGAGGCCCTCCTCCCCCCTGACCACATTCCTTTCAATTTAAGCCTATGGGAAAGTACCCATCTCTCTGTCCATTTTTTTTTCTTTTTGAATAAGTAGCGAAATGTACGCCAAGATTTCAAGACTATATCACTATTGCGTTGTTTATATTGATAATAACAATAACTAGAGCATCAGTAACAATAACAATATATTTAATTTTATTCGACTGTAGTGCACGGTGAACTTTATTGATAAGAGAAAAAAAAACAATAAACAATATACATTTACTTTATCCCTTTAAGAAATTGAAGAGTTTAATCTTTATTCCTCGGCAATACAGCTAATCATATTATTTATAATGTTCCGTTATTGTATTATTTTACGAACTTTCGAATATGAAATGAAATATATGTGGATGTTTTATGTTATCCCTATCACTAAAGACGTATGTTAAGGGATATATGAAAATTAGTTCCACATATGTCAACTCTTTACCAACTAATATCCTTCACACACAAACCCAAGCGCGCGCGCACGCACGCACACACACACACATACACACACTTATTTATTCCTTACTTGTTACAGAATCCAGTATTGCAATCGTGTATGTTATTCCAAAATCGGAGTTTAAGCGAAGAGGAAGTTTCTCCAAAATCAGAGTGGATCTGACTTCGTTTTATATTAATGAAAATCGTTTAAGCAAAGAGGAATTATTTGGTAATCTCAGTCTTGTCAGGGGTATGAGGGGAGAGTTGACTATAGGAAGAATTGGTCATTCTTTTCTATACCTCTTCTCGTCTGCCCTTACCGAATTGGGGCAAGTTGTTGGGTTCTCCGAAAAACTGCTTATAGACGTCTAGGATCCTTCAGTTCGGTATTATCCCTAATTCAAATGGAATGGTAGATTGTCTTTTGAGAATTAACAGGACTCAATTCTATATCCCACTGGTTAAAAAGCTTCGAAGAAAAAACCCGATATTACTTTTTGAAGATTCAAGTAAGCAATGTGTGAAAAATGGATCATCAAACAGCCCGCTAAGTTAGATTAGATAGAAATTTAGCGGTCACCCCCCCCCCCCTCTCTATCCATCATTACACATTACTTTAGTAATGTTTCGGGATTAGTACTGGATAAAACTGGGAATTAGGAGGGAATACAGTTAATGAATGTTTAGTTCAGTCGTGATATGGCATTTTTTTTCCCCTCTGTCCTTTTGTATTTGCTACCTCCTTGATCTTTCCCTGTATTTGAGTACAAGAGATATTGACCGAACGAGTCACTTATGTTTGATTTGTAGATAACAAAGTGATTGTCGACTCGATAATGCGACATTATTCTTCCTTTAATACCATTATTCATGACAGAAACTGCAGCGTCCAATCATCATCTTAGCTCAAAGTAACTACTACTTTTTTTTTCTTTTTCTTTTTTTTTTAACGATCTATAATGGAAGGTTACTTCCTTAGCCATAAGACTCTAGTATTTGGGTAATGAAAATGAAGTAGTAAGATTTGGGATAAATTTCACGAGTACACTTTTTGAAAAACTTGTTATGATAAATCTTCAAGCACAAACATGCCACGTCTCTTTAATGATCGGCTACTAATTTACAGATATACGTGGCACTTACACCCATGGGGAAAATTTGAGAAAATCTTCACTATGACTTTATATATATTTTGCTTATGCTTTTTTATGCAACATTTGACATCATATACTCTCTAATATCACACACAATGTAATACCCATCCTTTTTCTAATATTGCTTGGGTATGTAATGAATAACGTTTTGCAGAATATTGCAACCTAAGAATCAAACTATCCATCAGTGGATATATACATTGGTCCCGTTTGTGGTTCCTTCACCTTTCAAGATCCTGGCCCATGTCCGTGACAAAATTACGACTACAAGAAACTTTCTCCCCAGTATTTTCATCCCCTACCACTTTTCAACCCCCCCCCCCCCACCTAATAAGCAAACAAAGCTTTAATCACATGAGCTAAGCGATTATTTTTCTCAAAATAAACTGTATATTTTAAGTGAAACTATATACTAAAAATTGCATTCCATCTAAATTTAAGTTGCTTTCTTATCGTTGTCTTAAAAAGTTTATTTATTTATCTATTTATTTTTTACAACCATGTCCCTCTCGTACATTTCTTCCTTGAAAGGAAAACAAAATGGCAAAGAAAATTACATAAACGAGAAGCATAAAGACAATGTGTTAAAACAATAACCCATCGACGTTGTGATAAATTCTACAATGGTTGTCGTCTCCGTTTTCACAATGACTATAATTCAAGTAAGCCGGTTATACTTGCTACCGTTAGTAGTCCTTCACTTGCTTTACCTAATGAAGAATTGAGAGCCAAAGAGGTATGAATGCCATGAGAGGCAAAGTGAAAAACTCCGGATGCTATTCAGTCTTCTATTACTCCGATTCACACTAATTTATGGAAATTGTGTGGGACCTGCCCAAGAATGAAACTATGACACAAGCAAAAGTTACATATATTAGGCGCAGATACTCAGCAAAGAAAAGAAAAAAATACCCTGCTATCGAAAAAAAAGAAGTGTGACGTTATAAAATGGAAGAATTGTAAATTTTTATTTGTGTACTTTGATAACATTTTAAAATCATTATCTTTAATTGCAGAGATAGGTAACAACTCACAATGAAATAAACAGGGCAAAAAAGCATAACATTGAAATGTATTGGTTGGGCGAAGGGTGTAATTTTGGTGTAGTGAAAATTTAAAGAGAGAAAATTTGGTGGGGTGAAAATTTAGTTAAGCGGAAATTTTGTAGGGAGAATTTTCGAGGTGGATTTTTCGGAGGGTGGGGAGTTAGATTTTATGGGTCACCGCTCCCGTGATACTGGGAGATGGCCGGTGCACTTTTCATCGTGTGTAAATTATTCACAGTAAAAACATCTGTGTAAACTGAAATGTGAGATTAGTTCAATGCAACAAGCGCATTTACAGACTGCATTCCGCTATAAATCTCTCGGCATGCGTTGCATATTTTCATTGTATGCGTTACATATATTCATTGAATTCCATTTCTGAAATAATATAAGGATATCTCTTAATACTATAACATTAGTTCTATGCAACTCACCACTACTGATATACTTCCTAAGTGTACAGTACATGAAACAAAGCGGTGACACAGAATTTTTCGCCACGTACAATATTTGTTACTCACTGCTCACAATTCAGTGCATTTTGTGACCAGCCCCACTCCAGAAATAAAATGACTGAGTCCCCTACCATATGATAACAGTGAAAGCTGATCTTAATCATAATTATGATTCTGAGTTATGCATGCTATTATGCTTTAGTTTACCGTATAGTAGAATGAAGACTGAATTTTATGATATAAGTCCTGGCATCACTGGCCGGATAATGTTTAGGGAGACATTTGCGGTAATGAGCGAAATTCTAAGCAACGAGGGAGGGCGCGTGCTCGACCATTGAACAATTTCATACCCGCACCACCGCATCATCACATGGTACGTACCGGTATTTTCTTTCAGGTTCGTGTTTATTTTACACCATGGAAGTTGCCAACGTGTTACGCTTTCAGTTTTCGTTTTTTACTACTGCAGGTATTTCATTGTATACATTTACTTATTTGTAAGTATTATATCATTATTGTTTGCCTGATGCGTTTATGGGGGAGGCATTTTCATACTCCGATAATTTTTTACAAGAAATTTTACAATTATAGCGTCAATTCCACTCTTTTTACTCACATTTCTCGATTCTGAAATAGTTTGGAGTGAGAAAATTCTGAAATTTCTACTCAAATACTTCCTTCAATCTATATCATGGTCTTTTTTTTACTCCACCTTTTTACTGAAGAGACCATTCCATTTAGAGGATATTGACTAAGTTCCAGATTTTAAGTTCCAGATTTTACATTCACGCTGAAGTATCAATGGTACATTTCTATTCTTTTTAATAAGCTTGGAAACCCACTTTCAAATGGCATACAGCTTTAATAATGGTGGCCAATGAAAACTTAGTTTTGATACTACAGAAACATGCATAGTTTGTCTGCTTACAACAATACTAAAGGAAGCATGTGAAAGGGTTAGTCAGCACGAAAGAATGATTAGATATGGATGAGAAAATCTTCTTTACACACCGTCATTTCAAAGTAAACTCCTTATACTTTTTATTTTTCCCCTTTGGTGGGGGTCGTGTAAGCATTTTATGGACCGGGGGGGGGGGGGGTTGCTAATGAGCCTATGAAGGGTTCGCTCTTTTATCTCAGTGTAACAGGTGTACATATTCCATACTCATTATGAATTACGCACGTGGCCTAAATGATAAAAAAAAAAGGATATTGGCAAAAACGCGAAATCTATTACAATAGCATACGCATGAACATTGCAGGAATACATGTTAGCATAATGGGGCATACGTAAGGTAAATTCATAATCGATAACATAAAAAAAAAGAAAGATACGAGAAACTAAGAGAAAAACATACCAAGGAGATGACTAATATTCATCCTTTACCGAAACTCCACATATACTATACAACGGACCAAGTAAATATTCAGCACATATTCAAAGTTGCCTACAGTATACACACACGCACGCACCTCAGTAGTAGGTGTTAAACAACTTTTCCATACTCCTGGTGTTAACATCATGATAACCATGCTTTAGGACTTGTATCTTTTTTTTTTTTTTTTTTTTTTTTTTCCCAAGACACTGAATTTCTCGTGAGGTTTTGATACGTAGTTTGAGGTAGCAAGTACCCATCTCTTCTTTAAAGGTTGACTCAATGAAGTATGCACAAATGACAGCGTAACATTTGATAGATTTTTATCAGGAAACTCGCATTCAAAATAACATACAATGAAAGTACATGAAATTACAACATATCATATATTGTTATCATTTTATCAATATCCATTACCGAAATGAAATTTAAGGTCTTGTCAGTAGTGAAGATGATTCTGGGATATAAATGATTATACGAAGGACCCGTTATACATTCTGAAGTAGCGAATACAAAAAATTTAAATAACGTCCTATGGGTATACATTATACAGTAGACATTTCCATACCAAATTTCAGGTCATATGGTTTAAATACCTAGGCATAAGAGCAAAAAATTAAATATTTTGTCAGAATGAATAGCCGAAAATCACTTAAATTAAACATTCTACTATACGGTAAACTAAAGCATAATAGCATGCATAACTCAGAATCATAATTATGATTAAGATCAGCTTTCACTGTTATCATATGGTAGGGGACTCAGTCATTTTATTTCTGGAGTGGGGCTGGTCACAAAATGCACTGAATTGTGAGCAGTGAGTAACAAATATTGTACGTGGCGAAAAATTCTGTGTCACCGCTTTGTTTCATGTACTGTACACTTAGGAAGTATATCAGTAGTGGTGAGTTGCATAGAACTAATGTTATAGTATTAAGAGATATCCTTATATTATTTCAGAAATGGAATTCAATGAATATATGTAACGCATACAATGAAAATATGCAACGCATGCCGAGAGATTTATAGCGGAATGCAGTCTGTAAATGCGCTTGTTGCATTGAACTAATCTCACATTTCAGTTTACACAGATGTTTTTACTGTGAATAATTTACACACGATGAAAAGTGCACCGGCCATCTCCCAGTATCACGGGAGCGGTGACCCATAAAATCTAACTCCCCACCCTCCGAAAAATCCACCTCGAAAATTCTCCCTACAAAATTTCCGCTTAACTAAATTTTCACCCCACCAAATTTTCTCTCTTTAAATTTTCACTACACCAAAATTACACCCTTCGCCCAACCAATACATTTCAATGTTATGCTTTTTTTGCCCTGTTTATTTCATTGTGAGTTGTTACCTATCTCTGCAATTAAAGATAATGATTTTAAAATGTTATCAAAGTACACAAATAAAAATTTACAATTCTTCCATTTTATAACGTCACACTTCTTTTTTTTCGATAGCAGGGTATTTTTTTCTTTTCTTTGCTGAGTATCTGCGCCTAATATATGTAACTTTTGCTTGTGTCATAGTTTCATTCTTGGGCAGGTCCCACACAATTTCCATAAATTAGTGTGAATCGGAGTAATAGAAGACTGAATAGCATCCGGAGTTTTTCACTTTGCCTCTCATGGCATTCATACCTCTTTGGCTCTCAATTCTTCATTAGGTAAAGCAAGTGAAGGACTACTAACGGTAGCAAGTATAACCGGCTTACTTGAATTATAGTCATTGTGAAAAACGGAGACGACAACCATTGTAGAATTTATCACAACGTCGATGGGTTATTGTTTTAACACATTGTCTTTATGCTTCTCGTTTATGTAATTTTCTTTGCCATTTTGTTTTCCTTTCAAGGAAGAAATGTACGAGAGGGACATGGTTGTAAAAAATAAATAGATAAATAAATAAACTTTTTAAGACAACGATAAGAAAGCAACTTAAATTTAGATGGAATGCAATTTTTAGTATATAGTTTCACTTAAAATATACAGTTTATTTTGAGAAAAATAATCGCTTAGCTCATGTGATTAAAGCTTTGTTTGCTTATTAGGTGGGGGGGGGGGGGGGGGTTGAAAAGTGGTAGGGGATGAAAATACTGGGGAGAAAGTTTCTTGTAGTCGTAATTTTGTCACGGACATGGGCCAGGATCTTGAAAGGTGAAGGAACCACAAACGGGACCAATGTATATATCCACTGATGGATAGTTTGATTCTTAGGTTGCAATATTCTGCAAAACGTTATTCATTACATACCCAAGCAATATTAGAAAAAGGATGGGTATAACATTGTGTGTGATATTAGAGAGTATATGATGTCAAATGTTGCATAAAAAAGCATAAGCAAAATATATATAAAGTCATAGTGAAGATTTTCTCAAATTTTCCCCATGGGTGTAAGTGCCACGTATATCTGTAAATTAGTAGCCGATCATTAAAGAGACGTGGCATGTTTGTGCTTGAAGATTTATCATAACAAGTTTTTCAAAAAGTGTACTCGTGAAATTTATCCCAAATCTTACTACTTCATTTTCATTACCCAAATACTAGAGTCTTATGGCTAAGGAAGTAACCTTCCATTATAGGTCGTAAAAAAAAAAAAAGAAAAAAAAAAAAGTAGTAGTTACTTTGAGCTAAGATGATGATTGGACGCTGCAGTTTCTGTCATGAATAATGGTATTAAAGGAAGAATAATGTCGCATTATCGAGTCGACAATCACTTTGTTATCTACAAATCAAACATAAGTGACTCGTTCGGTCAATATCTCTTGTACTCAAATACAGGGAAAGATCAAGGAGGTAGCAAATACAAAAGGACAGAGGGGAAAAAAAATGCCATATCACGACTGAACTAAACATTCATTAACTGTATTCCCTCCTAATTCCCAGTTTTTATCCAGTACTAATCCCGAAACATTACTAAAGTAATGTGTAATGATGGATAGAGAGGGGGGGGGGTGACCGCTAAATTTCTATCTAATCTAACTTAGCGGGCTGTTTGATGATCCATTTTTCACACATTGCTTACTTGAATCTTCAAAAAGTAATATCGGATTTGTTCTTCGAAGCTTTTTAACCAGTGGGATATAGAATTGAGTCCTGTTAATTCTCAAAAGACAATCTACCATTCCATTTGAATTAGGGATAATACCGAACTGAAGGATCCTAGACGTCTATAAGCAGTTTTTCGGAGAACCCAACAACTTGCCCCAATTCGGTAAGGGCAGACGAGAAGAGGTATAGAAAAGAATGACCAATTCTTCCTATAGTCAACTCTCCCCTCATACCCCTGACAAGACTGAGATTACCAAATAATTCTCTTTGCTTAAACGATTTTCATTAATATAAAACGAAGTCAGATCCACTCTGATTTTGGAGAAACTTCCTCTTCGCTTAAACTCCGATTTTGGAATAACATACACGATTCCAATACTGGATTCTGTAACAAGTAAGGAATAAATAAGTGTGTGTATGTGTGTGTGTGTGTGTGCGTGCGTGCGCGCGCGCTTGGGTTTGTGTGTGAAGGATATTAGTTGGTAAAGAGTTGACATATGTGGAACTAATTTTCATATATCCCTTAACATACGTCTTTAGTGATAGGGATAACATAAAACATCCACATATATTTCATTTCATATTCGAAAGTTCGTAAAATAATACAATAACGGAACATTATAAATAATATGATTAGCTGTATTGCCGAGGAATAAAGATTAAACTCTTCAATTTCTTAAAGGGATAAAGTAAATGTATATTGTTTATTGTTTTTTTTTTCTCTTATCAATAAAGTACACCGTGCACTACAGTCGAATAAAATTAAATATATTGTTATTGTTACTGATGCGCTAGTTATTGTTATTATCAATATAAACAACGCAATAGTGATGTAGTCTTGAAATCTTGGCGTACATTTCGCTACTTATTCAAAAAGAAAAAAAAATGGACAGAGAGATGGGTACTTTCCCATAGGCTTAAATTGAAAGGAATGTGGTCAGGGGGGAGGAGGGGCCTCGTTGGTCGACTTCAAGATAACCTTGATAAGGACAAAACCCATCTTACTTATTGTGAATACTCTGCCATCACATCAGTATCGTGAAATCCGGCACTGGGTTGTATTTATAATACAAAAAAGTCCGGTAGAAAACATTATATTTTTTTTTTACCCATTGGGGATGCAGCCAAAAGATCATTCGGTATACTTTACTGATTTTCTACGAAGGTACTCTTCCATGAAGTGTTTCATAAATAATATGCCAGTGCAAAATTACAATTTGGCTTTGTGCACATTCTTCTGCCTATATTTTACGCATAGCGTAAGTCTAAAGGGAGCATTTATCCACCACCGATTTAAAGGAAAATGACGAAACAGTGTTATTACACTATCTTCTCCATTTAAATTCAAGACCGTGTATGTACATCCGGAAATATACAAAACCTGAATTTTCAATGAAGATTTGCCAAGTGCTAAAGAAACGTAATTAAAAATGTTTTCCTACCGCTATTAAGCGTGCAAATGTTAGGGTTTTAAATGAATGTTTTTAGACCCAGATTAATTTCCCACTAAGTGCTATGTCTTTATTCACGAAATATTATTTTGCATTTATGCTTCGTATAATAAAAGAAACTAAGTTGTAATACGTTTTTTATTACCCATATATGCCAATGTAAGTGATTATTACCCATATATGTTAATGTAAGCGAAAGGCCTTAAAACAAATGGACAGAGAGAGAGAGAGAGAGAGAGAGAGAGAGGAGAGAGAGAGAGAGAGAGAGAGAGAGAGAGAGAGAGATAACGGTGGAGGAGGCGTGTAAACTCGATTGCCTCACGTTGGGACACATCTATAGGCTTAAATTGAAAGGATGACACTATCTTAGGGTCCAGATAGAGAACTTCATGCCTGGTGGTGACCACACACAGGAAACGCCCCCCCCCCCCCTCGATTGCCTCACGTTGGCACACAAGTGTGTGTGTGTGTGTGTGTGTCTCTTAAGATTAAAAAAAAAAAAATGCACAGAGAGATGGGTACTTTCCCATAGGCTTAAATTGAAAAGAATGTGTTTACGGGGGAGGAGAGCCTCGTCTGCATATGAATGCGTGTCTTATGATTAAAAAAAAAAAAAAAAAAAAAAAAAAAAAAAAAAAAAAAAAAAAAAAAAAAAAAAAAAAACTGCGTGCTCGGTAGGAACAATGTCACTATCTAGGGGCTTGGGTCATCCAGATAGAGAACTCCATGCCTGTCGGTGACCACAAACACAGAAAACGCCCCCCTAGGGGTTGGGGAAGGGAGGGAGGGGGAAAGAAGGGTGTGTCATTCAAGATAGATAACTCTAAGCCTGCCGGTGACCCAAAGACACAGAAAACGCCCCCTGTGGGTGGGGGGGGGGGGAGGGGGGGGGGTTGGTAGTAGCTTGGGGGAAGGGGGGGGGTTTGTTTGTAAACATAACCTTACGTATAAATCCCCAAACGGACTGAGCAATCCTGACAATGGCCTCAAAAAGTGAGTAATCCTGACAATGGCCCCAAAAAAGGGAAAGGGAAGGGTTGTTTGTAAACAAAACCTTACGTATAAATCCCCGAACGGACTGAGCAATCCTGACAAGCTGAGCAATCCTGACATTAGCCCCAAAAAGTGAGCAATCCTGACTGAGCAATCCTGACAAGCTGAGCAATCCTGACATTAGCCCCAAAAAGTGAGCAATCCTGACTGAGCAATCCTGACATTGACCTCAAAAAGTGAGCAACTGAGGCATGTTTCCTACTACTGCGATTTTTCTATAGATTTGGATGATATAAACGAAAAAGATGTAGCAAATAACGAGGATCAGTCATCAGCAATTCTGGAACTGTATCGGTTCGAACCATATGAAGAATGTAGCCGGGAAAACAGAAGCGACGTTGAAATTTGTCCATTAAGAAAATAACAGATACAGCGAAAAAAAAATCTTCATAAAAAAGAGCAAATCAATGTCTGCTCAGCTTTGAGGGGAGGTACCTAAAAACTAGAACACGTTAGGTGTTTCTGGGCAGAGGTCTCACATACAGGAAAGAATATTTCTTATTAAATTCACCTAAGCAAAATCTGCAATAAATAGAATGTCTTGCAGTAAATTCGTCTGTATAAAATCTGCAGTAAATAATATAAGCACATGAAATATTGTGAACTACAAAGTATTGTTGAATTCTAGGTGTTTAAACTAAAAATTTTGTAAATCATTATGCAGGAAGGAATTAAATACTACTAAAATAAAACAATAAACTGAAAATAGTTAAGATAAAATTGATGAGAGGAAGGAAAATAAATTAAAGGGATAATGTCCTAAAATTTCCTGTAGAGAGATGGTGTTAATTTACGAACATGTAAGGATGAGAGAGAGAGAGAGAGATAGAGAGAGAGAGAGAGAGAGAGAGAGAGAGAGAGAGAGAGAGAGAGAGAGAGAGAGAGAGAGAGAGTTTTAGTAATTTCTTTATTTTACTTGAATTGTCTTCTGGCGTGTCATCTTCTGCATGAAGGCCTCATTTGAAATAATCATTATATAAGCTGAGGATTCTGAACAGAGGCAATGCTATTATTAAGTTTTTATATTAATCCTTTGAGTTAGTATGTAAAATGTGCTGAACACATTATCTATCGATAATATATCCAAGGTTTCCCAAAACAATGTTTTCGTAAATTACATTTCTCTAAAAAATTCACATCTTACTTAGTAAGTCGCGTATGGAAATATCTGTAAAATTTTCACTACCTATTCTGGAGAAAATATATTTTGTGTATTTGCGCAACACTACTTAGTATCAAAAGTCCCTTTATGTCTTGAGCATCAACTTGAAAGCACTCAATGACTGGTTCATGGAACGCCGGGCACCTTTGATTCTGACGGCTTTAGATATGCGTGCGTAAGACTAAAGAACTAGGAATGCATAATCCAAGAATATGGAATGGGAAAGTGTATTCCCAGCTTGGATAACGGGGCTAAATCTTAAAGGAAATGTTGATGGTAAATCTCAAGTTCTTCGTGCTAATACGGATAGGGAATTTAGTAAGATCTAGATCTAATTATAATGTCATCGTCAATGTTATCATAAAAGTCAGTAAAATAAGATAATAGGTTTGATAGTCTTTTTATGTCAGAGAGGGAGAGAGAGAGAGAGAGAGAGAGAGAGAGAGAGAGAGAGAGAGAGAGAGAGAGAGAGAGAGAGAGAGAGAGAGAGAGAGTGTGTCTGTCAAACAATGCTGTATATTTTGAATTGAGTATGGAAATTAAGAGAAAATGTCTAATTTCACATTCGCAAATCTAATTTCAAGTTTCCAACATGTAGCAGATATTTGATTGATTGATGGATTTCATAACCTGGCGTTAAAAATGCAATATAGGTAGGTATATTTGTAATAATTTATATAATCAATATTATGATTTATTTTGTTGTTACTGTGACGATGATATTATTATTATTATTATTATTATTATTATTATTATTATTATTATTATTTTGTGGTTGTCGTTAACGTAATGTGGCCAGACGAGATCATTTGTTTTTAATTAATGTATTACAGCATGAAGATTCTAAAGCTGCGAGGCTTGGCTGGTCGTCCATTCTGCCTGTGT
>NC_090727.1:184166648-184171648 GCF_036898095.1 Palaemon carinicauda | reverse complement strand
AAGATGAATGGCTAAATATTGTATGTGAAGAAAACTTAATAAAGAAGGATGAATATCCTGAAGTGTATTAGGAGAAAACAGACAAGAAGAGACTCAAAGAATGGAAAAGAAAACCAATGCCCTGGAAATTTTTTAAGACATACTGAAGAATTGTTGTCCTAAGTGGTAACGTCCCTGACTGCTGATCGCCAGACTGAGGTTCGACTGTTAGTTCCTTTAGTCGCTACAACCTCACCATCAACGTGATCAAGGATGAGGGTTTTGGGAAAGCCTATCGGTCTATCTGCTGAGTCATAGGCAGCCATTGCAAGGCCCTTCTTGATCCTAACTTGGGTGGAGAGGGGGCTTGGGCGCTAATCATACGTATACATGATGTACCAACCGTGTTTCACACAATTGTACATAATTCCTTTTGTATATATTATGCTTGTATCTTCGCTCCTCCCTCGCACTAAAACGAACATGAAAATTCCTGTCTGGTTTTTCCTCTGTGATATTGTCTGTCTTGTGAACTTGTCATGTCCTGTTGCCTTGAGGTTTTGTATATAAGGAGAGTGTTCCACAACAATATAACTCAGTCGTTTCCAATCTGCCTTTGATTTCACAACTCCTCTCTCGGCCCGTCACATTGGTGACCCCGGAAGTCGACTCGCTCCCACCGCCTTCCACCCCCACCCCCCCTCGCCCCTTCATCGTTGGTACTATGGCGGACTCTACGGCAGTTGGTGCTGCGGCCACTCCATTCAAACTTTCATCGTTTGCCAGCGGAGAGGCGTTTGCTTGGTTTCAGCGCGCAGAAGTCCAGTTTCGTATCAGGGGCGTGACTCGCGCAACCACCAAAGCGGATTATGTTCTCGCGGCGATACCCGAGGACACCTTCCCAGAATTATCCGACGGGCTTTGTGAACAAGGAGACACCCCAATAGCGTATGACAACCTCAAATCATACCTTCTGCAGCAGTACTCGCCGTCGCCAGCCGCCCGTATAGCAAAGCTTTTTCAGCTCTCGCAACAACCGTTGGGGGACCAAAGGGCTTCGCTTGCCCTCAGGGAAATGACCAGTATCGCTCGCCTTCAACCTGCCGCAGACGGCTCTCCTCGTGAGGTGAACCTACACCGTGCCCTTTGGATACGCCATTTACCTGAACCTGTGCGCGCTGCCATACCCGATGTCGATAGTTTACCCATAAAGGACTTGATGACCAAACCCGACGCCCTTATGGACAGCCACTTCAAGACCTCCATCAACGCCTCCACCCCTGACGACGAGGATGCCTATTCAACGTCAACCGAAGCTGACATGAATGCCGTAGGACATACACGCCTACCCCGTGACGTGCCGAAGCGGCGACAAAACCGCCCACCACCCACCAATCACTCGCGCCCCAACGAACGACTTCTACAGCCACTTACTACCTCCCATCCACCGCAGTTTTGCTACTACCACTTCAGATTCGGGGCAACCGCGAAGAAATGTGCCAAAGATTGTCAGTGGCCAAAAAACACGTAAGTAGGCCATCGCTTGTGGCGGTGGCCTCCCATGTTTCTAATCTTTTCTTTTTACAGGATGCAGGAACGGGCGTGCGATTTTTGGTAGACACGGGTGCTTGTCGTTCTCTTTTGCCAAGGAAACTCTTCAAGGCACAACGTAGTCTGTCTACATCTGCCGACGTCCGCTTGGTAGCTGCCAACGGTTCTGCGATACCCACCTACGGTTACGAGAGCCTCACATTATCGTTTGGAAACGGTAAATTCAATTGGAAGTTTCTCGTTGCTGACGTCACAATGCCAATCCTCGGTGCGGATTTCCTCTCTCATTTCCACCTTCTGGTCGATGTCGCCCACCGACGATTGGTCAACGCAGACTCGTACTTGTCGACACCTCTTTAACCCGCCCCCTCTAACCTCGCTCTCCACATCAGCGCACCCACGGATGCCTACGCCCACCTCCTCACGTCGTACCCCGGAAGTTTTCCGTCCAGAACTTCGCCAAACGCCCACGGTTCCTGCCAAGCACGGTAATTATCACCATATCAAGACGACGGGACCCCCAGTCTTCGCAAAATTCAGACGTCTGGCACCGGAACGATTGGCAGCCGCCAAACAGACGTTCGCCGAAATGGAGAAAATGGGCCTTTGCCAAAAGGCCTCCAGCCCATGGTCGTCACCCTTACACATCGTTCTGAAGAAAGACGGCTCCCTCCGTCCGTGCGGGGATTACAGGCGCCTGAACATGCAAACAGAACCGGATCACTATCCCCTCCCAAACATTGCCGATGTAACCTCCTACCTGCACAAAGCAAAGGTTTTCTCTACGCTCGACCTCCTGAAGGGGTATTATCAGGTGCCTATGAACCCAGAAGACATCCCCAAGACCGCCATCACCACTCCGTTTGGCCTATACACCTTCAATTACTCCTGTTTTGGCCTTCGTAATGCTGGGGCAACGTTTCAACGTCTCATGGATGGCATCTTAGGGGACCTCCCTTTCTGTGTATGTTATGTGGACGACATACTTGTGTTCTCCTCCTCAAAAGAGGAACACCTCCGTCACCTGCGCATCGTGCTCGACCGCCTGCAACAAAACGGCCTTGTAGTCCGGTATGACAAGTGTACCTTTGGCGCCAACGAAGTGTCGTTCTTAGGGCACCATATCACTCCTGAAGGATTCCATCCCCTCCCTGAGAAGGTAGCAGCCGTTCAGAATTTCCCCACGCCCTCGACCGTCAAAGCTCTGCAGGAAATCTTGGGCATGATCAACTATTATCACCGTTTTCTGCCAGCCATTGCCGCCACTCTTGTTCCCCTCTACGCCTCCCTCAAGGGCAAGCCAAAGGACTTGAAGTGGGGTCCCCTTCAAGAAGCGGCCTTCTGGAATGCAAAGAAGGCCCTATCAACTGCTGCGGTTCTCACTTTTCCTATCCCACACGCCCCTCTCCTTCTCTCCACCGATGCCAGCGACGTCGCTCTTGGTGCAGTACTCGAGCAGGTGGTCAAAGGCTCGCCCCGCCCATTGGCCTTCTTCAGCAGAAAACTGTCTAAGGCAGAATCGGGTTATTCTACCTTCGATCGAGAATTGCTGGCGGTGCACTTGGCTGTCCGTCACTTTCGCCATTTCTTAGAAGGTACGCCCTTCGTCATTCGCACAGACCACATGCCTCTGGTGCACGCCTTCACTCGACAGTCTGACGCCTGGTCCGCCCGTCAACGGCGACATCTCTCCGCCGTGGCTGAATACAATTGCACCCTCCAATACGTCCCTGGGAAAATGAATCCCGTTGCCGATGCCCTGTCAAGAAACACGTTGGCTGCCGTTCAACTGGGATTGGATTACAACGCCCTGGCTGAAGCCCAATGACAGGATCCAGAGTATCAAGCTTGTAGGACATCCTGCACGTCCCTCCGTTGGGAGGATTTTCCCCTTGAAAACTCCAACACCACCCTCCTCTGTGACGTCAGTACTGGTAGACCGCTACCTTGGATTCCTGCTCCCATGCGCCGACAGGTGTCTGATTTCATCCACGGCCTTTCACATCCCTCGTGCCGTTCTACTGCACAGCTGCTGAAGGCAAAGTTCATTTGGCACGGCATTTCTAAGGATGCTAAGGATTGGGTCCGTGCCTGTACTTCTTGCCAAACTTCCAAAGTACATCGACACACGGATTCAGGAGTGGGCACCTTTCCTCAACCTCAGCGTCGTTTCGCACACATTCACGTCGACGTTGTAGGCCCCCTACCCACATCACAAGGACATCGTTACCTGTTTACCGTCATCGACCGCTCCACTCGTTGGCCTGAAGCCATTCCCATGGAAACTGCAACGTCCGCCTCATGTACATCTGCCTTACTCTCTGGATGGATTGCAAGATTCGGTATCCCTGAGCATATTACTTCTGACAGGGGAACCACTTTCACCTCTCAATTATGGACGTCATTAGCGAATCTCCTGGGCATCACCCTACATCAGACAACGGCCTACAACCCCGCTGCCAATGGAATGGTTGAACGTTTTCATCGCACCCTCAAAGCAGCTTTGATGTCCCGCTGCAAGGATTGCAACTGGTTTACTCAGGTTCCCTGGGTCCTCCTTGGACTAAGGACCACTCCTAAAGATGCCCTCGACGTCTCGGCAGCCGAAATGGTGTATGGCGACCCGTTGGTCGTCCCTGCCGAGTTTTTTCCTTCTACAACCTCCTCCGACGATCTCCAGCGCATACGTCACGTCGTGGGAAAATTTACTCCGTGCCGCCAGACTTACAAGCCCCCAGCGAAGCATCACATACCAACGGACTTGCACTCTGCAACGCACGTCTTCCTGCGCAACGACACCAGCAAGCCACCGTAACGCCCCCTTACACGGGACCTTTCCTTGTGATCCGACGCAGTCCGAAAGCATTCCTTCTAAACATTCGGGGCAAAGAAGACTGGGTCTCCATTGATCGTCTAAAACCTGCTCATCTTCTGCCAGATGACCCGCCTACAGTTTGCTTCTCTAGATCAGGGCGCCCTATTTAACATGTACAGTATGTCATTTTTAGGGGGGGGGAGCCATGTACCAACCGTGTTTCACACAATTGTACATAATTCCTTTTGTATATATTATGCTTGTATCTTCGCTCCTCCCTCACACTAAAACGAACATGAAAATTCCTGTCTGGTTTTTCCTCTGTGATATTGTCTGTCTTTTGAACTTGTCATGTCCTGTTGCCTTGAGGTTTTGTATATAAGGAGAGTGTTCCACAACAATATAACTCAGTCGTTTCCAATCTGCCTTTGATTTCACAACTCCTCTCTCGGCCCGTCACAATGGTCAGTTCCTAGGGCATTGTTGTGCTTGATAGGCAATGTCACTGCCCTTGCTTCTGCCATTCATGAGCGGCCTTTAAACTTTCAAAGAAACGTGGCAGGGGCTAAAGAGAGGAGAACTTAAGAAGAAATTTGAAAGGTTGGCAATGACAGCATAAGATTAGGCCTTAAGAACAAAATATATCAACAAGCAA
>NC_090727.1:184156648-184159148 GCF_036898095.1 Palaemon carinicauda | reverse complement strand
TAGAAAAATTTAAACATAAAATCCGATACAGCTAGTTCGAAATTGTATTTCTATCGCCAGGAGCCGTTCACTGCCTATTCTCGATTACCTCTTCATTGAACAGTTATCATCAAACCCCGACAACAATTCAAGTGCAGAGCCATTAAAAATTGCGTAATACCCCATTCCTCAATTGTACACTTCTCACCGAGTAAATATTCTCTAGCCTTCCTAACTCTTCTGTTATATTACTATACAACATGCCAGTTTCTCATTATAATTATCAATTGTAGTTAAGCTACAATGTTAGTTGGAAAAGCAGGATGCTACAAGCTCAATGTCTTCAACAGGGAAATAGCCCAGAGCGGAAAGGAAATTAAGAAATATATGAACTTTGTATGAGAAGTAACAGCTAAAATATAGTAAGTACCCCAAGAATGCTAACTACGTTAAAATAAAGTAGATCTGTCATATATAAACAATGAAGAGAGATTTATGTCAGCACGTTCAACACTAAAACATTCGCTGCAAGTTTGAATTTCTGAAGTTTTCCGATTCAACTGCCAAATTAGGAGTATTATTTCACAGCTGCAATAAAACTTTTAGAATACTATGTAGTATTGAGCCTAATGATGGTGAAGGGATGACTGTTGCAATGAAGTGCATACCTAGTATTACGCACAGAAGTTACAAAATAATGAACAATCTAATGCAACATACATAAAGAACTAACTGAACGATAGTCACATATATTAATATTAAGATAATCAATAAGACATTTAATAGACCACAAATTTCTGTCCCCCAAATCAATATGAGTCAGCCGTTGAAGACCCGACAGGAGAACAAGGTTGAATTAAAGAATTTTTTTTTTTTTTTTTTTGTTTAAGGATAGCTTGTTCACAATAAGTTAATTTTCTGAGCAATTGAAGAAGAAACAGACCGAATGTGTTTCTCAAATGTAGATTTGCTGTCGAGAACCTCGTATTGAGTTAAAGAAACATTATCAATTCTGAGATCTGGATATTGAAAAGCCACTGTTATCTTCCTACTGACAATCATACTTTGAGTTTCGTTAAGGTTCAGCGTCATGCCCCATAATTTGCACCATGCATTAACTTTAGCTACATCTTTGTTAAGGGATACATTTAGGAGATGGAATTGATGCAGAGAGAGTAGCATCATCTGCATATGCAACGAACTTGTTTTCTAGGCCAAATCACATAATACTATGAGAAGTAATGGGCCAAGAACACTACACTGAGGAACACCATGTACAGTATTACATTCCTATACTCGCTATGGAGTCCATGAACAACTCTTTTAATTTAATACTCAAACTTCAATAATGATGCCAAAAAAAGACCCACTCACTCCTGACTGTTTGAGTTTGAAATCAAGGGCCTCTTGATTCACACTGTAATGCACGTGTATTTCATACTCTGTAATGCTCTCTCTCTCTCTCTCTCTCTCTCTCTCCTCTCTCTCTCTCTCTCTCTCTCTCTCTCTCTCTCTCTGATAACAGAAAAACCTCTTTAACCTTGCCATGGCATATTTCAGATTATTAAAGTTTTATGCCATTGTTATCCTCAACCGTTTATATATAAGATTGTTGTGTCGTTTAAATAAACTAGTCATGTTCAGCATGTTTTCCGGTAAGACCCTTATCAGCCACATTGGTGACCATGGATGAACCACGGCCGTGGGTGAACAGCTTCCCTCCTCCTTTGACATAATCTTTGACAATGCCGCACACCGTCCTTGACTCTCCGGTCCACAAGGCAACAATGAAACTGCCGAAACGTTTGCGTGGCTTCAGCACTCTGAAGTTCAATTTCGCATCAAGGGCCTGATTCTCTCAAAGAGAAACCAGACTATGTCCTCACGGCGATCCCCGAGGACACTTTCCCGGATATCTCCCATTGGCTTTACAACCAAGTGGACGCCCCAATAGAGTATGACCCCCATAGAAATATACCTCGTGGAGCAGTACTCATCATCGCATCGCCAGCTCTCTCAACAACCGTTGTAGACAAAAGGCTTCGCTCGTCCTCAGTATTGCTTGCCTGCGCAAACGGCTCTCCTTGGGAACTGAACCTACCTTGTGCCCTTTGGGTACGACACCTACTCAAACCTGTACGCACCACGAGCTTAAATAAGATAACAATGGTATGAAAACTAACAGTCTGAAACATGCAATGGCAAAATTAGACAGGTTTTTCTATTATCAGAGAGAGAGAGAGAGAGAGAGAGAGAGAGAGAGAGAGATTTACAGTGTATGGAATACACGTGCATTACAACAAAGTCACAGACACTAGAATCATGGATAATCAAACGAATTTCCTGACCAAAATTAAGGGATTTCTGTACAGCATTGGAAATTGTTAAGCGGGGCATCACATGCACCAAGACCTTTGCGAAAGCTATATTGCAAATTATTCAAGAGTTTTGCCAAAAAAACGTTCAAAAACTTTAGATAATATTAGTTATGGAAATTGAGCAGTAATAAGCCGGGCTAAAG
>NC_090727.1:184139148-184151648 GCF_036898095.1 Palaemon carinicauda | reverse complement strand
TATAATTTTTTTTTTTAAATATTTGTCAAAAATATTATCTTCATCATCACTATTTTTCAGAATGATGATAATGATGATGATTATGATTAGAATTATTATTATCATGATTTGATTGTATACATTCTAATTGACACAAGATAATAGCAATTTTTGAGAGGAATAGTGCAAATAGTGATACAAATATAACATTTAACACATTTGTTTTTCAAGTGACACTAATCAAATCTGGTCGATTGGCCAATTGAAAATTCAAGCTAGCAGCCATTTTTCAAGATAGTCGCCTAATGAGTAGCCCGAAGTTTATTTTTTCCTATAAGTATTTAACCGATTTGTGTGATCTAGATATTAATTCCTTTGTTTTCAAGTTCACTGAAGTAGATATAAATGTTCATAAAACAAAATGACATATTCTTCAAGACTTCATTGTTAATAAAGCAAAGTGACACATTTTCCAAGATTTTACCGTGTCTTAAGATGGCCACCAGATGGTAAGGTTTCATTTCGTAAGCTTTGCACCACAATGTTCAAACTATTCCATAAGTCTTACCAGCTGCCACTGCTCTCTACCACAGCTGCAGAGAGATGTGCAAGAGAACGGCGACAGTAAGAACTTGCATTTTGTTTTGTACCTGTGACAAGCCGAGAGAAGACAGGATGAAAGCAACTGAGTTACTTTATTACAAAACACTCGCCTTTATATACAAAAACTCAATGCAACAGGAAATTTCCTGTTCAACCGACACCACACTGGTTAACAGTAAACGGTGAGAAAAAAATACATGTTATTTAAGGCTCTTTTTAGTGCGAGGGGAGAGTGAAGATACAAGCATAACATATACACTAAATGAAATGTCGTTACAATGTACGATCGTGTGACACACGGTTGGTACATGGCTCCCCCCTAAAAATTACATACTGTACATGTTAAATAAGGCGCCCTGATCTAGAGAGGAATACTGTAGGTGAGTCATCTGGTAGGAGATAAGCAGGTTTTAGACGATCAATGGAGACCCAGTCTTCTTTGCCACGAATGTTTAGTAGGAATGCTTTCGGACTGCGTCGCATCACAAGGAAAGGGCCCGTGTAAGGGGGCGTTAGCGGTGGCTTGCTAGTGTCGTTCCACAGGAAGACGTGCGCTGCAGAGTACAAGTCTATTGGTATGTGATGCTTCGCCGAGGGCTTGTAAGTCGGGCGGCATGGAGTAAATTTTCCCACGACGTGACGTATGCACTGGAGATCGTCGGAGGAGGTTGTAGAAGGAAAAAATTCGGCAGGGACGACCAACGGGTTGCCATACACCATTTCAGCTGCCGAGACGTCCAGGGCGCCTTTAGGCGTGGTCATTAGTCCCAGGAGGACCCAGGGAAGCTGAGTAAACCAGTTGGAATCCTTACAGTAGGACATCAAACCTGCTTTGAGGGTGCGATGAAAACGTTCAACCATTCCATTGGCAGCGGGGTTGTAGGCAGTTGTCTGATGTAGGGTGATGCCCAGGAGATTCGCTAATGATGTCCACTATTGAGATGTGAAAGTGGTACCCCTGTCAGAAGTAATATGCTCAGGGATACCAAATCTTGCAATCCATCCTGAGAGTAAGGCAGATGTACACGAGGCGGATGTTGCAGTTTCTATAGGAATGGCTTCAGGCCAACGAGTGGAGCGGTCAATGATGGTAAACAGGTAACGATGTCCTTGTGATGTGGGTAGGGGGCCTAAAACGTCGACGTGAATGTGTGCGAAACGACGCTGAGGTTGAGGAAAGGTGCCCACTCCTGAATCCGTGTGTCGATGTACTTTGGAAGTTTGGCAACAAGTACAGGCGCGGACCCAATACTTAGCATCCTTAGAAATGCCGTGCCAAATGAACTTCGTCTTCAGCAGCTGTGCAGTAGAACGGCACGAGGGATGTGATAGGCCGTGAATGAAATCAAACACCTGCCTGCGCATGGGAGCAGGAATCCAAGGTCGCGGTCCACCAGTACTGACGTCACATAGGAGGGTGGTGTTGGAGTCTTCAAGGGGGAAGTCTTCCCAACGGAGGGACGTGCAGCATGTCCTACATGCTTGATACTCTGGATCTTGTCGTTGGGCTTCAGCCAAGGCGTTGTAATCCAATCCCAGTTGAACGGCAGCCAACGTGTTTCTTGACAGGGCATGGGCAACGGGATTCATTTTCCAAGTGACGCATTGAAGGGTGCAATTGTATTCAGCCACGGTGGAGAGATGTCGGAGTTGACGGGCGGACCAGGCGTTAGACTGTCGAGTGAAGGCTTGCACCAGAGGCATGTGTTCTGTGCGAATGACGAAAGGCCAAAGTGACGGAGAGCCAAGTGCACCGCCAGCAATTCGCAATCGAAGGTAGAATAACCCGATTCTGCCTTGGACAGTTTTCTGCTGAAGAAGGCCAATGGGCTAGCGAAACATTGACCACCTGCTCGAGTACTGAACCAATAGCTACGTCGCAGGCATCGGTGGAGAGAAGGAGAGGGGCGTGTGGGATAGGAAAAGTGAGAGCCCCAGTGGTTGATAGGGCCTTCTTTGCATTGCAAAAGGCCGCTTCTTGAAGGGGACCCCATTTCAGTTCCTTTGGCTTGCCCTTGAGGGAGGCGTAGAGGGGAGCAAGGGTGGTAGCAATGGCTGGCAGAAAACGGTGATAATAGTTGATCATGCCCAAGAATTCCTGCAGAGCTTTGACGATCGAGGGCGCGGGAAGTCCTGAACGGCTGCTACCTTCTCAGGGAGCGGATGGACTCATTCAGGAGTGATGCGGTGCCCTAAGAACAACACTATGTTGGCGCCAAAGGTACACTTGTCCTACTGGACTACAAGGCCGTTTTGTTGCTGGCGGTCGAGCAGGATGCGCAGGTGACGGTGTTCCTCTTTTGAGGAGGAGAACACAAATATGTCATCCACATAACATACACATAAGGCGAGGTCCCCTAAGATGCCATCCATGAGACGTTGAAACGTGGCCCCAGCATTACGAAGGCCAAAACAGGAGTAATTGAAGGTATATGTACCAAACGGAGTGGAGATGGCAGTCTTGGGGATGTGTTCTGGGTTCATAGGCACCTCATAATACCCCTTCAGGAGGTCGAGCGTAGAGAAATCCTTCGCTTTGTGCAGGTAGGAGGTCATGCCGGCGATGTTTGGGAGGGGGTAGTGATCCGGTTCTGTTTGCATGTTCAGGCATCTGTAATCCCCACACGGACAGAGGGAGCCGTCTTTCTTCAGAACGATGTGTAAGGGTGACGACCATGGGCTGGAGGCCTTTTGGCAAAGGCCCATTTCCTCCATTTCGGCGAACGTCTGTTTGGCGGTTGCCCATCGTTCCGGTGCCAGACGTCTGAATTTTGCGAAGACTGGGGGTCCCGTCGTCTTGATATGGTGATAAATACCGTGCTTGGCAGGAGCCGTGGGTGTTTGGTGAAGTTCTGGATGGAGAACTTCCGGGTACGACGTGAGGAGGTGGGCGTAGGCATCCGTGGGTGCGCTGATATGAAGAGCGAGGTTGGAGGGGGCGGGTTGAAGAGGTATCGACAAGTACGAGTCTGCGTTGACCAATCGTCAGTGGGCGACATCGACCAGAAGGTGGAAATGACAGAGGAAATCCGCACCGAGAATTGGCAGCTAGCAAGCGGACGTCGGCAGAGTAGACAGACTATGTCGTGTCCTGAAGAGTTCCCTTAGCAAAAGAGAACGACAAGCACCAGTGTCTACCAAAAATTGCACGCCCGTTCCTGCATCATGTAAAAAGAAAAGATTAGAAAAACGGGAGGCCACCGCCATGAGCAATGGCCTACTTACACGTTTTTTGGCCACTGACAATCCTTGGCACATTTCTTCGTGGTTGCCTCAAATCTGGTGTGGTAGTAGCAAAACTGCGGTGGATGGGAGGCAGTAGGTGGCTGTAAGTTGTTGGTTGGGGCGCTAGCGAGTGGTGGGTGGTGGGTGGCACGTAACGGGGTAGGCGTGTATGTCCTACGGCATTCACATCAGCTTCGGTTGACGTTGAATAGGTGTCCTCTTCGTCACGAGTGGAGGCGTTGATGAAGGTCTTGAAGTGGCTGTCCATAAGGGCGTCGGCTTTGGTTATCAAGTCCTTTATGAGTAAACTATCGACATCGGGTATGGCAGTGTGTACAGGTTCGGGTAAACGGCATATCCAAACGGCACGAAGTAGGTTAACCTCACGAGGAGAGCCGTCTGCGGCAGGTTGCAGGCGAGCGATACTGGTCTTTTCCCTGTGGACGAGCGAAGCCCTTTGGTCCCTCAACAGTTGTTAAGAGAGCTGAAAACGCTTTGCTATACGGGCAGCTGGCGACGGTGAGTACTGCTGCAGAAGGTATGTTTTGAGGGCGTCATACGCTATAGGGGTGTCTCCTTGTTCACAAAGCCAGTCGGATATTTCCGGGAATGTGTCCTCGGGTATCGCCACGAGAACATAATCTGCTTTGGTGGTTGAGCGAGTCACACCCTTGATGCGAAACTGGACTTCTGCATGCTGAAACCAAGCAAACACCTCTCTGCTGGCGAATAACGAAAGTTTCAATGGGGCAGCCGCAGTGCAAACTTCCGTAGAGTCCGTCATAGTACCAACTACAGAGGGGCGAGGGAGGGTGGAAGGCGGGAGGAGCAAGTCAACTTCCGGGGTCACCAATGTGACGAGCCGAGATAAGGTTGTGACTCAAAGACAGGATGAAAACAGCTGAGTGACTTTATTACAAAACACTCGCCTTGATATACAAAAACTCAATGCAACAGGAAATTTCCTGTTCAACCGACACCACACCGGTTAACAGTTAACGGTGAGAAAAACAGACATATTATTTCAGGTTCAATGCAACAGGAAATTTCCTATTCAACCGACACCACACCGGTTAACAGTTAACAGTGAGAAAAACATACATGTGATTTCAGGTTCTTTTTAGTGCAAGGGGAGAGTGAAGATACAAGCATAATATATACACAAAATGAAATGTCGTTACTATGTACGATCGTGTGACACACGGTTGGTAAAGACACTTTTTTTCAGGAACACTGTCGGTTCCTGATAGGTAACAGCTAACTGCAATAGCGGTAGTGTTGACCAACGTACCTGCCGTATCTCTTGTCTGGAATGGAAATGGTTGCCTAGCCCCAGACGATCCCAGCCCGATGGGCTGCATTCTTTGCACGTTCTCTTACGGCTGCCTGTATTGGTGAAATTGAGTTGTATGACCTCTGCTTGAGAGTACAGATTTATTCCTGCTCCATTCACACTAGCAGCTGTACTTGATCTGTCATGCACGAGGACAACGAATCTCTCCAGCCTCTGCAGGACAAGATAACGAATCAATGTTGGATTCTGGCTTGAGATTAGTGAATGTTTCAGAAACATCATCAAATACATTCCGAGTCAACCATGCATATTTATTTCATATCCCATGGAAAGCAGACATGACTTCAAATCCAGTGAATGCATGAATGTATGAAATCACTAGCTTTGTCAAGTCCTATTACAAAAACTACCCTATGGACTGGAATCCATTGAATCTTGACTCCTTGGCCAAAGACAAACGGCATTTTCTCAATAACTATTTCCTGGAAAGATTATAGCATAGATATTGTTATGACTAGAACACCCATGTCATTGGCCACAGAGACTTTCGTCCATCAGTTTTTGCATCCCTGGCATGTATACCTACAAATATTTAAGTGTCAGCTTCCTTATGAAAAAATGGGGACGCTGCATTCAGACTTCATTGTGTTGCTATAACTTCTCCTTTTGTGGAGATTTTGCTTTTCTACTCTGCTTCACACATATTAGCAAGAAAAGGAAACAGCTGTCTTGTTGCTTGTATCACAAAAATATATTGTCAATTACATGGTGTTTTACTCGTTACTGTCACTTTTTCTGGTGCTGATCCACCAATGATGATTGCATCTACAATTAGTTCTCTGTATGAGATGTTCATTGTACTCAATAATTTCAACTAACTGTGATTTCTGACATATATGCAGCATGATACTGTTATTGAGGGATGCAGGGTGTGACAGATTCTCGTGCTTGAAGAATTCTTGCAAGTCCCACAGCATGTTCTGGAAGGAGATGCACAGTCATGAGAATAACTGACAGTTTCCTTATAAAATATCTCAGCCTGTTCTTGCGTGAAGAAATGAACAGGGATTTCTTGATTGAATGATTGAAATGAATTTGACCTTTATCCCCTAGTCCATCCATTAATCAGTTGAACGGCTCTTTGGATCTGCTATGATATGTCCCTACCATTTCACCTGGAATTGTGTCTACAACATGCTTTGTGCTTAGCACCAACAGGTCAGATGTTTTCTCTTGAAATTGGTGGCCCTCCTCTTGAATCACTGCAGTGATTTCACCTTTTCAAAGAAAGATTTCTGGGCACATAATGTCTGCTCATTGTTTCTGATGCTATAGGTGGCATCATTCATACCAGACATGACCTCTACCTTCGGGTCCAGAGACTAACTATCTTTTGTCAACACATTTACTCCTCTGTCACCTTTGATGATGGCATTATTTTGCTTTTTTACTTAATCGGTTGCTAGGGCAGAGAATTCTCTTCTAGATTTGTGTACGATGAAGTCCCCTTGTTGATCATGTGACATCATACCTCTGAGGTGAATTTGGATCCATCGTGCAAAATTGACAATGTTTTTTGCAAAGAGTAAGTTACCATTTCTGAACGTTCTTCACAGTAGAAGTGTAAGTAACCTCCTCTGAAGGACCAGGCTCTCTTTCCTCTGTTGTTCACACCAATCCTCAAGGGTTTTATCTGATATACTAGACTCTTCAGAGCAGTGTAAGCATAGAATATCTTTTTCATAATCTTGTACAAGCTGCATGCAGTGACCGGGTGTGCTTGTCTTGTCCTGCTGACACTGGATGAAACTAGAAAGACTAATGTGTCCAATGAGGCAACCTCTTCGTCCACAATAGCATTGGTCCATCCACTGTCCCGTAGTAATGTTCCTATTGATCTCAGTGCAGCCATTCGTATATGAAGTTCACAGAACATGATCATGAATCTGTCCTCTCCATACTGAGGCCATACTCACTGTATTTGTTTGGCCATAGCATACAATGGTTGGTCAGCAGCAATGACAGGTGTCTGTCTTATGTTTAGGAAAGCCACGGTATCATGCACCTTTGCCATGACATGCTTTATCGTTGCAACAGAGTGAAATTGGTTTTGCCACAGAGGCAGAGGCTGAAATGATGACTTCAAAATGCTGGCTCTTTTTCTGCATTGTGTGGTGGGCTGACCATGTGAAACATACTGCATCTGCCACATCCTCAGTGAGGAAGACTTCTTCCATCTAAGAATATTTTTCTTTCAAGTGTGACAAGATCGACTGTGATGCTGGTAAGGATTGGCTTGCTATTGGAGTAGCATTGGGGTTTTGCGTGACGTATGCTGGTCAAATATTGGTATATGTTTCTGGAAGCTCTGGAACTTTAAGCGTTCGAAAATAGACCCATTTGTACGATGGAACGATGTTTGAGCTATGGTAATAGTCGGATTATGATTTATCTACTGCTGCAGTTGTCAACAACTAGTTTCTCAACACTGTTGGACAGATTACTTCATCTTCAACATACTGTGCATCAATTACTTATATCTTTGCTGATATTTCTAGGATTCTCTCGTGTAATATGCTGAGCCCATTTCTGTGAAGCATTTCAATGATTTGTCTCTTCCTTATCTTGGGAAACTTATAGAGCCAATTTAGATGGCATAAGGTGTTTTATGGTCATTTGATTCCCTGTGCACAACCGCTCCTTCTTTATATTTAGCAAAACAGTTGTACTGTACTTTTGATATAGAAAATGCAGATTTTGATGCTCCATACTGAATTTGGGACTTCATTTTTGCACCATGTTCAATAATATGTACAAATCGCAGTAGTAATGGTGGTATACCCCATTGTAGGTTTGTGTTATAAACATTAAAATCTACTTCAGTAGCATTGAAAACATAGAAATCCATATTTAGATAATGAAACTGGGACAATACGAATACTTCTAAACTAACCATCAACTACTGGCAGCTAATTTGGCAGCCATCTTGAAAGAGGGCCGTCATCTCGGATTTTAGATTTGGCCAATAAGCCAGATTTGATTAGTATGACTTGGAGAACAAGTGTGCCACATTTGATGCCTGTGACATCATTTGCATGATTTCTATGTTATATCCCTTGGAGACTCCAGTTGGTGTTTAGCTTGCCAAGAGAAAAACTTTTCATTAAATTTAGAAAAAAGATAAGATAAATTATAAATAAAATTTCTAGATATGCCAATTATGAAAGGTCACTCAAAATATGTCTTTAATAAGTGGATTCAAGGTATGTCTTTAGCGTATGTAAACAGTCAAGAACCTCAATTCCTTCACCAATTTCCCGTTTCTCCACCTGTCACTTACCCACTTCCCTTTCTCTCCATAAAGACTCCTTACTAAACTTCACGTTTATGAGGTAAGGCCGCCTATCCCAATAAAGAAAAACTTGAAACAGCCTTTCCTCGACAGGAACAAACTTAGTACCAACCCCATACCCTTCCCTCAAAAAACAATAATAGCTTTCATCTTTTCAGGGATTAACTTTACATAGGGCTAAATAAAAGCCCGTTTTGTAACCTGGAACAAAGGGCAAGAAAAGTTGCCCGAAAAGCGCAACGAGTTTTAAAAAGGTAAACATTCTAAAAGGCCTAAAATGCCATTAGTGTAGAGGGAGAACAAAATGTAACTAAAAATCAGGCTTCTTCCAAAGGAATTTCTCGTCTATAGAATTTAAAAAATGAATAGGAACTTCCGATCTCTAAAAGTTCTTTTTGTATTTTATGCTACTGAATCTCTCTCTCTCTCTCTCTCTCTCTCTCTCTCTCTCTCTCTCTCTCTCTCTCTCTCTCTGGATGTGTGGGTTCACTATAGTCTATTTATCTTAATCTTGTTTGTCTGATGGCTGGTATATGATAACATACTGCATAACGTATCAGAAAGGGTATATTTAGAATGTGCACCAGAGAGAAAATAATTATCACTAACAGCGAAAAAGGCGAATGGTAGGTTCTGTATGACAGAAAAAGAATGACCCCTTCTGTTCAACATATTCATAAGTTGTCGTAGAATATATTGTATATATAAATTTAAGTTAAATTTCGAAAGTCATTAACAAAAGATTTAGCCTGTACATTAGAAGTACAATAAAATAATGGAAAATGTCTTTATTAACGCTCAATCAACCAGGAACCACATAAGATACGCTTTTTTTTTTTTTTTTAATCGCCATCATCTCCTACACTAGTCATCTCAGATATTCACCATTCGTCATCTCCTACCTAATGATTCATAGCCTTCAGCTATATAGGCCTCGGTCTTCCAACAATTCTAGTGTCTTGTGGAGTCAAATTGAAAGTTTGGTGAACTAATTTCTCTTGGGGAGTGCGAAGAGCATGCCAAAAAAAAAAAATCTCCATCTACCCCTCACCATGATCTCATCCACATATGGCACTCGGGTAATCTCTCTTATAGTTTCATTTCTAATTCTGTTCTGTCATTTAACTCCCAATATTCTTCTAATGGGTTTGTCCTCAAATCTACTAAATTTGTTGGAGACTGTTTAGTTGTCATACCATAACTCATGTCCATTCTGTAACAAGGATTTCACTAAACTGATATATGGTTTGATATCCAATTTTTACTTAACCTAGCCACTGTCAGATTTGCTAACTTAAAATTTTTCATGAAACTCCAATACTAAAGACCCTGTATTAAGAGATCATAATTCCTATCTATTTAAATTACTCTACCTCGTCAATCCTTCCTCCCTCCAATGATATTTCATCTCTCATTGCATATTCTGTTCTCACCATCTCTGTCTTTCTTCTATTTATGTTTTGAGCCTTACCTCCTGTGATATTTCGTGCATTCTGGTAAGCAAGTATTGCATATCCTGTGGTGTTCTGCTAATGAGGACAGTGTCATCAGCATACTCTAGGTAAGCTAATATTATCTCCTACTACTAATTCAGTCCAATTCTTCTCCACCAACATAGGTGACAACACATTCCCTTGGAGTACTCCGCTGTTCACTTGAAACTCTTTTGATAGGACTCCATTAACATTATCTCTGCACTTGTTATGTACATGGACAGAGTTAATCAAATTTACATATTTAAGAGAAATTCCATAATAACGCAGGACTCTCCACGGAATTGCCCTGTGCACACTTTCAAAGACTTTTTCATAGTCCGCAAATGCCATCATATTCTACGCATTGCTGTTCAAAATGAGAATTTGGTTAGTACAACTAAATCCTGCTTGTTCATCTCTCAGCTTTTCATCAATCTTTCTACCTAGTCCCTTTAGAATAAGCATACTATATATTTTCATGATAACTGACGTAAGTGTGATGCCTCTGTAATTATTGCAATTAGCCAGATCTTTTTTTTTTTTTTTTTTTTTTTGGCCAATTCCACCACCACTCCTAGCTCCCATTCATCAGGTTTTACCTCTTCATGCCACATACTACACAATAATCTTGTATGTATTCTGGGGGTCACCTCATCCTCTCATCAGTTATTCCATCATATTCAGGGCTTTCCATATCCTGAGTTTTTTTTAATGATAGTTTCGTCTTCAAACACACCGAGTTCAATCCTGAACACACCAGGGTCTTCCTCAGCTTAAGGCATATCAGTCAAATTATTCCTTTCATATATCCTATTCATGACCTCACAAATTGTTCCACCAAAAGTTGCCTTTCTTCATCTTCTGTTGTTATAACAGATCCATTCAAACCATTTAAACAAATAATCTCTCATTTGTGTTTAGGAATTATAAAAATTCTGCAAAGAGAGTCAGATCTACGTGTTTTATGTTTAAAGTAATTACTATCAAAATACTTTGTGTTCCCTTATTGATTCTTGACGAAAGTCAGCGATGTCAGCTGATATGTAACTTTGATATAACACTCCTTATCTATTCTCTTTCCAATATGAAATCTAAGAGGAGATTTCTTTTATTTTCATAATGAAATAATATTAGTATTGTCGATGATTGGAGTGATGTAATCTGATTTCTATTTCTAAAACGATCTCATTGATAAAACTTTATAAATTCTGTTGATCTTTTAAATTGTGGTAAAATGAATAACTATCTTAGCTGATCAAGTTAGCTATATTCAGTTTCCCGATGTTTGAAAACAGTGACTTTTAAGGGAAATGTCATTCCTTAACCCCTTAAAAAAACCACACACACAAGCAAGTTGTTAATACATGAGAAATATTTAGACACCGAAAAAAATGTATATTTTATTTTCTATTCATAAAGTTTTAATAGAGTACCTAACAATATAGTCTCCTTAGTCAAAAGTATTTATTTTTACTTCTTTTATCTTATGCCTATGTGATTATGAAAAGGATATTTTTCATCTAAAATTACACTGAACTTTTACCATCTTCCTTTTAAAATGAGAAAATCCTTTCCCTCAACATATTACAGGATTCCCTAAAGGATTTTGAGACACAGATAAATAACAGTAGAAAATCTTGATTTGATTGAAGCAATGCAACATTTAATTACTTAGGCATAGTAATTAAACTTTTTAAATTGGATCACAGAAACAACTACCACGCTAAGGCTTAATTAATGAGGGAGCCATGGGAGGACCACGTCCCGCCTTGGTATTATTCTTCGACATTTTCATAAAAGGATTTGTATCTCCATTTTTTTTTTTTTTTTTACTTTTTACCTATACTGTGGATGAGAAGATTTCTACCTGCTCTCTTTTTATAAGCTCTCCTTACGCAGGAGCTCTTTCCGTCTTTCCTTCCACTATTATCCTTGTATGTGAAAAAATCTGCGTCACCCCCCCCCCCCTTTTCTCTCTGTTCATAATACCAGTCTTGGAAGGTTCTAGATTTTCATCTAAAGAAAAAAAAAAGGGTGCTACTATAGCGTGAAGTCTATCACAATATAGCGTGAGATCTACCTCCCGTTAGTACTATAGCGTGAGGTCTACCGCTGAATTATTTGTCCCTCATAGATAAAACACATTTCATACATTTGTTTAAGCAATAAACACTTAATTGAATTCTTAATTACATTAAAAAAAGGAATAAAGGTATAAATAAACATGTTATCATATATTTCCATACATTTATTCAAGTGATACACTCTTCGTACATCAAACATGTTATCACATATTTCCATACATTTATTCTAGCGATACTCTCTTCGTACATCAAACAGGTTATCATATATTTCCATACATTTATTCTAGCGATACACACTTCGTACATCTTCTAAGAATGACACAAATAGATCATTGGAATTTTTCCTCATCACCTTCCAGGAAAAAATGATCAAGATGAGACTGGAACAGCGACGACTAACACCTCTCATTAATCTCTTCAGAATCATCGTTTTAGCGTCCAACCACGATCGCTCAATTTCCTGTGTGTGCTCCTGTCGCTGGATCCAC
>NC_090727.1:184116648-184126648 GCF_036898095.1 Palaemon carinicauda | reverse complement strand
GGAGTCGTAATTAGAACTAATGGAAACCATTCGATGAAGAAAAAAAAAAACATGGAGTTTAAAATCCCATTACCAAATTGCAAGGACTCTCTAATTTTTTTTCATGGCACGCAGAACGCTGCTATACATTTACCGGGTAGTCACAGAGTCAAAGATCAGAAAAAATAAAGAAAAAAATTTGAATTAGATGGACCTTGCGAGGGACGATGAATAGGTTTCCGATAGTCTTTCTTAAGTAAGGTTTTACAAAAGATGGTTTCGAATGCTGGAGGGACTAATTCGCAGAGATTGTGGGAATACGATGGAACAACTGCTGAGAGGATATTGGCTGAACATGAAGGGATCTCCAGAATACTTACAAGATTATTTTGTAGAATGTGGCTTGAAGAGGCAAAACCTCCTGAATGGGAGTTAGGAGGGTTGGCAAAAATAGCAAAAAAAGGAGACCTGGCTGATTGTAATAATTACAGAACATCACACTAAGTCAGATGTCATGAAAATATATAGTATGCTTATTCTAAAGAGAGTAGAGGAAAAGATTGATGTAAAGCCGAGAGATGAACAAGCAGGATTTGGAAAGGGTAGAAGTTGTACTAAAATATCTATTTTAAGGCATGTTGTAGAGCAATGTGTTGAATATAGAAATCCACTTTAGATGGTATTTCTGCTCTATGAAAAAGCCATTGATAGTGTGCATCAGTCAATTTTGTGGAGAGTTCTGGGTTATTAAGGAAGCCCTCTTATATCTGTAAATTTGATTAAGTCAGTTCATAGGTACAGCAATGTACTGCACGTGTATCACACACGCTCGTACACTGTGTCGGTATTTCTGTTTTTTGTATACTGTCATTAATGCTATCCCCTCGCATTGATAACCTGTTTATACCTGTATTTTCTTGCATCATTCTTTTTGAATTTTTATGCTGTTCTTGACTGGAATGTTGTATATATACTCAGGCTCCGTCCAAATCAAGTTAGTTGCCTTCTACTCATCTCTCATTCCCCTCCTAACAGCTGCTTGTACATTGGTGATCGACGGAGTAACCGCTCTCTCCTGCCTCCCCCTCACTGCTGTGCCTTACTGTTTTAAGATGCCGGCCATCGATCCTGCCTCTTCGGCACATGCCGCCTCAATGAAACTACCGCTTGATTCCAGAGTTCTGAAGTCTGGTTTCGCATCAATGGTGTGACTCGGTCAAGCATCAAGGCAGATTATGGTCATTGCGGCAATCCCCTAGTATACTTTCCCAGAAATCTCCGATTGGAACACCCCCATAACGTACGAAGACTTCAAATCATAACTCCTGGAGCAGTACTCGCCATCACCAGCCACAAGCACATCCAAAGTTTTCCAGCTCTCTGAACAACCGTTGGGGGACCAAAAGCCTTCGTGCCCCCCTCAGGGAAATTACCAGTTTCGCTGGCCTACAGCCTCCTGCAGATAGCTCTCCTTGTGAAGTGAATCCAATTCGTGCCCTTTGGGTACGGTACCTACTCAAACCTGTACATGCTGCCATCCCTGATGTTGATCTTCTGACCTTGAAGGAACCGATGCCCATAGTTGATGCCATTATGGACAGCCACTTCACCACCTTCCAGACCTCCATCAATGCCTCAACCCTGGACAAAGTGGACAATTATTCAACATTGACCAAAGCTGATGTGAATGCAGTAGGACACAGATGCCCACCCGGTGATGTGCCGGAGCGTCGATAAAGTCGACCACCACCCACATATACCTCCCCTTGTTTATGTCCCAACCAACAACCTTTCCAGCCACTTACTGACACCAATCGGCCGCAGTTATACTACTACCACTCCAAATTTGGAGCTGCAGCTAAAAAATGTGCGAATGGTTCTCAGTGGCCAAAAAAATCTGTAAGTAGGCCATTGCTTGCAGCAGTAGCCTCCCCTGTCACTAATCATTTCTTTTTACATGACGCAGGTATGGGCGTACAATTTTTGGTTGACACAGGTGTTCGCCATTCTTTTCTGCCAAGAACACTATGTAGTCTATCTAAGACCGCCGGCATCCACTTGGTAACTGCCAACAGATCTACGACAACCACCAACGGTTATGAAACCCTCATATTACTGTTTGGAAGTGCCAAATAAACTTGGAAGTTTATCGTTGCTGATATCACATTGTCAATCCTTGGAGAGATTTTCCTCTCACACTTCCACCTCCTGGTTGATGTAGCTCACCGATGGGTAGTCAACATGGATTCGTACTCCTCTATGCTTCTCCAACACGCCCCCTTCGATGTTGCTTTCCACATCAGCCCATCCATGGATGCGTATCCCAACTTCTCACATTGTACCAAAAAGTTTTCCATTCAGAACTTAGTCAAATATTCACGATTCCCAGGAAACAACAGTATTTATCACCATATCAAGATGCAAGGGCCCCCAGTGTTTGCCATTTCAGGCATCTGACCCCAGATTTTTTGGCAGCTGCTAAACAAACCTATGCCAAAATGGAAGAAATTGGTTTTTGCCAAAAGGCCTCAAGTCCATGGTCATCACCCTTACACATCCTCCTGAAGAAAGATGGCTCTCTGCATCCGTATGAGTATTACAGGTGCCTGAGCATGCAGACAGAACCAGATCACTACGCCTGCCCAAACATCGCTGACAAGAGATCCTACTTGCACAACGTGAAAGTTTTCTCCCAACTTGACCTCCTGAAAGGGTCTTATCAAGTGCCCATGAACCCAGAAGACATTCCCAAGACTACCATCACCACCTTCTTTAGTAGATACACCTTCAATTACTCCTGCTTTGGCTTTCATAATACTGGGGCCACTTTTCCACGACCCTTGTGTATGTTACGTGGATGATGTACTTGTGTTCTTTTCCTCCAAAGAGGAACACCTCCGTCATCTACGCATTGTTCTCAACTACCTACAACAGGACAGCCTTGTAGTTTGGTATGACAAGTGTCCCTTTGGTACCTATGAAGTATTGTTCTTAGGGCACTGCATCACTCTTGAAGGAGTCTACCCCTCTCCCTTAGCAGGTAGCAGCCGTTCAGAACATCCCCACGCCCTCGACAATCAAAGTACTGCAAGAATTCTTGGGTATGATCAACTATTATCACAGCTTCCTGCCAGCCATCACCGCCATTATTGCTCCCCTTTACGCCTCCATCAAGGGCAAGCCAATAGACCTGAAGTGGGGTCCTCCTCAAGAAGCAGCCTTCTGCAACGCAAAGATTGCCCTATCAACCACTGTTGCTTTCACTTTTCACCTCTCCTACTCTCCAATGATGCCAGCAACGTTGCTATTGGGGCAGTCCTCGAGCAGAAGGTTAACAGCTCACACCGCCCATTGGCCTCCTTCAGTAGAAAACTGTCCAAGGCAGAATCCTGCTACTCTACCTTTTGACTGCGAATTGCTGACGTTGCACTTGGCTGTCCGTCATTTTCGCCCCAACATGGATGGTACACCCTTCCCCATTCACACAGACCACATCCCTCTAGTGCACGCCTTCACTCGTCAGTCTGACGCCTCTCCAACGTGGCCGAATATAATTGTTCCCTTCCGCACGTCCCTGGAAAAATAAATTCCGTTGCCGATGCCCTGTTACGGAACACATTCACCACCATTCCCCTGGGATTGAATTACAACGCCTTGGCAAAAGCCCAACGAAAAGATTCAGAGTACCAAGCACGAAGGAAATCCTGCATATCCCTCCGTTAGGAGGACGTCCCTCTTGACGACTCCAACTTCACCCTCCTCTGCGACATCAGTACTGATAGACCTAGACCGTAGGTACCTTCTCCCATGCGCTGACAGGTATTTGATTTCATTAATGGGTTTTCCCATCGCTCACAGCATTCTAATGCACAGCTACTGAAGACTAAGTTCATTTGGCATGGATTACTAAGGATGCTAAGGATTGGGTCCACACATGTACTTCATGCTAAACTTAAAAACTACACTGACACATGGATTCAATAATGGACACCTTTCCTCAACCTGTTTACCTGTTTACCGTCATTGACCGCTCCACTCGTTGGCCTGAAGCCACTCCCATGGAAACTGCAAAGTCCGCCTCATGTACATCTGCCTTACTCTCAGGATGGATAGTGAGATTTAGTATCCCCAAGCATATTACTTCAGACAGGGCTACCAGTTTTACCTCTATATTGTGGACATCCTTAGCAAATCTCCTGGGTATCACCCTTATCAGACAACTACATAAAACCCTGCTGCTAACAGTAAGTCTTGAAGGGGGTGGTGATTGCAGTCTGGGGGATGACCTCTCGATTCATGGGCATTTGATAATATCCCATCAAGAGGTCGGGTGGTGAACAGCTTTGCTTTGTTTGGTATGGTTAAACGTTTTCACTGCACCTTCAAAGCAGCTTTGATGTCCCAGTGCAAAAACTCAAACTGGTTTACCCAGCATCCCTGGGTCCTCCTGGGACTAAGGACCACTCCCAAAGATGCCCAAGAAGCCTTGGTAGCTGAAATGGTGTATGACGATCCATTGGTCGTCCATGCTGAATCTTTCCAGTCTGCAACCTCCTCCAACAATCTTCAGTGCCTTCGTCACGTTGTGAGAAAAATCCCTCCATGCCGCCAAACTTACAAGCCCCCAGCTAATAACACATACCAACAGTTCTGCACTCAGCAACACACATTTTCCTGCACAATGACACTAGCAGGCCACAATTAATGCCCCCTTACATAGGCCTTTTCTCATGATCCGTCGTATGCGGAAAGCATTCCTCCTCAACATGCGTGGCAAAGAAGACTGGGTCTTCATTGATCGCCTGATACCTCCATATCTCCTGAAAGATGACAACTATAGTAAGCCTTTCACGAGCAGGACACCCCATTTCACATGTATGTCTTTTTTAGGGAGAGAGACATGTACCACATGTGTATTACAAACACTTGTACAATACAACGGTATTTCTGTTGTTTGTATATTGTCCTTATCGCTTTACCCTTATACAGATAACCTGTGTATTCCTCTATTTTATTGCATCGTTGCTTTTTAATTTTTGAACCGTTCTTGGGTGGAACAGGTTCTATAAATACTCATGTTCTGTCCAAATAAAGTTAGTTGCATGCAACTCATCTCACAGTCACCTCCTAATGGATTGCTTGCACGGAAAGAACAAAGTTAATGTTAGTAGAGTCCTATCAAGTGAATTTTGCGGTGAGCAGTGGAATACTCAATGCAAATGTATTGTCACCTATGTTGTTTATCTTCCTCATGGATTTTGTATTGCATAGAACAGTTGGGGATAGTGGCGAAGGATTGGAATGGATTGGTAATAGGAAATTACCTGACTTAAGTATGCTGATGATGCTGTCCTTATTAGCAGAACATCACAGGATTTTCAATTCGTGCTTACTAGAATGCATAAAGAATCACAGGAGGTTGGGCTCACGATAAATAGAAGAAAGACACAGATGATGAAAATGGAATATGCAATGAATGATGAAATATCATTGAAAGGAGAAAGGATTAATGAGGTCAAATAATTTAAACATTTAGAAACTTATGATATCTAATGCAGGGTCTTTAAAATTAGAGTTTAATGAAAGATTGAAAAAACAAATCTGACAATGTTTAGGTTAAGTGAAATTTGGAACTCAAATCACCTTAAATTACATATACAAATCAGGCTATGTATCAGTTTAGTGAGATATGCGTTACAGTATGAGCATAGGCCATGGTATGACAATGAAACAATTTTCAACAGATTTTGTAGATTTCAGAACAAAGCCCTAAGGAATATTGGGTGTTGAATAGCAGGACATGACTAGAAATAAAGCTGATACTATAAGAGATTACTCGATTACCATATGTGGACGAGATTATGATGAGGGGTGGATGGAGATTGGGCATCGTCTTCGTACTCCCCAAGAGATATTAGTTCACCAAACTTTTAACTGAGCTCCACAAAGCACTAGAAGAGTTGGAAGACCTAGGCTTACATGGTTGAATACTATGAATCGTGAAGTAAGAGATGATGGATGGAGAAGTATTGATTTGAAAGCTCATGACAGAGACGACTGGTGAAATCTAACATAGGCCCTTTGCGTAAATAGGTGTAGGATGTGATGATGATGATGTGGGGAGTAATCGTCCCGGGTTGAACCAGCTAACTGGGAGATCAGTCTCCCAAAGCTCAGAGGCCATTATTGAGGAATTGGAGAGCCTAATTTCAAGGGTGAAGGAGAAATTATTATCAGGTATTAAAGATACCGACTTTGAAATCCTGCAGCTCTAATTATCTGGTATTGAAGGGGCTTATTTGCTTTGATTAAGCTTAATAATTCTACAGGTGTCAAGACATCACTTCTCACGGTTTAGGATACAAATTTTTTATCTGGACTCTAATATGTAGAGTTAAGACAAAACCTACAGAAAGAGGTTTCTGGGGTCTTTGGTTAAGAACTAATTGTAAAGGAGAAGAGAAAATAACACTCTGACCAACAAATTAAATCTAGACATTTTTGTACCTAAGAACGGGAGATGTTTGAGAATAAAGCATAGAATTATATATATATATATATATATATATATATATATATATATATATATATATATATATATATATATATATATATATAAACACACACACACACACACACACATATATATATATATATATATATATATATATATATATATACATATATATATATATATATATATATATATATATATATATATATATACATATATATATATTTGATTTAATTTATATATTTGAACATTTGGCTGCCTCAAAATTTCCATCAAATTTTATTAGAGGGTATCGAATAAATAAATTACCGTGTAATCGTAAAAGTGGCGATTAGTAAACTCAGTCACCAGAAATTTCGTCAATGAAATTCAGAGGAGTCAGTATCATTGGCACATTCGCAGTCTATCTACCAGACCTGTTGGTTGCGCTCATCTATAAAATATTCGAGAATCACTGGAAATTGTTTTTCTCCATCTTGAAATTGATTGAGATCACGACTTTCATAAGTAGATTACACTAATCGGTGACAGGATAATCTTATTAATTACTTGTCTCAGGTTGTTTATCATATAGGGAAGAAAATTTCGATATAGGGTTGTGGTGGCCGATGTGGTAACGTCAAGGACTGGTGAACGCCAGACTGGGGTTCGAGTCCCGCTCAAACTCGTTAGTTTCTTTGGTTGCTGCAATCTCACCATCTTTGTGAGCTAAGGACGGGGGTTATAGGGAGTCTATAGGTCTATCTGCTGAGTCATCAGCAGCCATTGTCTGGCCCTCCTTGGTCTTAGCTTGGGTGGAGAGTGGGCTTGAGTGCTGATCATATGTATATATGATCAGTCTCTAGGGCATTGTCCTGCTTGATAGGGCAATGTCACAGTCTCTTGCCTCTACCATTCATGAGCGGCCTTTAAACCTTTAAGACCACAAAGACTGTCGACCGATGGATATTACATAAGGATTGGATACTAGAGTAAAGGAGAATGCGCTGCCAGCAAGAAGAATGTACATAGATCTGCAAACTTTAATTGTTCATGAATTCTGCAAAGTAGAACACTAAACGATTTCAGCTAACTTGAACACAGAAGAAGTTCAACTACCTTAAACATCAAATGAGTTCTGCAAAAGATAATTCAAAAGTTTATATATTTAACAAGTCTTCAAATTTTTTCTATCCTTTTATTTGTACTTCACAAATGCACTAACGTCTGGTTGACAATTATAGATAAAGGCTATGAATATAAAGCTTATTAACGGTTATGGCAATTATTCAGCTTTGGACTAATCAATTATTATAATAGCTCTTTGAAGGATGGTTTCTTTCTCTTATGATGAATTTGATTTATTTTCTATATAAGTTTTCATGCCTACCCTATTTATTCTCTCCTTCCACACCCACCTCTCTCTCTCTCTCTCTCTCTCTCTCTCTCTCTCTCTCTCTCTCTCTCTCTCTCCCCCCTTACTAGGTCGAGCATAAGTACACATAGAGAAAGACCTTGTACATATCTTCCAGAAGAGTCCTGTAATTAGATCATAAAAACTATGTAAGGAGTTATAAGCTTCTTATCAGTGGGAGAAATAATCACCACTTTATTATCCAAAATAGCTGTACTTTGCGGTCGGACCAAACATTATCTATTTCATATGATGGTTTATCACAGGAACATCTGCTAGTCCTTTTCTTTATCATCCTCTTCTTAGTCTACAAATTCTATCAGTTATTTTACCAGAACCAGTTTTGCTCTTGCTTATAATTTTGAAGAGTATGCATTAATTACATCCTTTATTATTACCTCCGCCAACGAAGTTGGAAGGGGGGTTACGTTTTACTCCCTATTTGTGTGTGTGTTTGTTAGTGGACACCTTCCTGGCCACAATTTTAATCGTAGAGTAATGAAACTTGCAGGGATTAACTCGTGTAAAAAGCTGGAAATTATTAAGTTTTGGAAGGTCAAGATCAAAGATCAAGGTCACGGTCAAGCAAAATCTCCAATTCACGTAATCACCCATAAGTTTGGATAACATTGTCACAGACTTTAAACTTGTTTCATATTTGAGTGTATGGAAATCCACGCCAATCAATACATGTTAAGGTTGAAGGTCAAGATCGAGTCAGTCAAGGTCAGGCATATGGTCAAATTACGGTAATCAATGTACGGACACAATTTTAATTCTAAAGTAATGAAACTTGCAGGGATTTTAAACTTGTGTAAAGAGCTGGAAATTATAAAATTTTGGAATGTCAAAGGTCAAGGTCACAGAAGAGTAAAACTTCCACCTCATGTAATCAGCCATAAGTTTGGACATCGTTGTCACAGAGACTTCAAACTTGGTTCATATTTGAGTGTATGAAAATCCACGCCAATTAATACATGTTAAGGTTGAATGTCAAGGTTGAGTCCATAGTCAAGGTCAAGCAAAAGGTTAAATTTCGGTCATCAACCATACGGCCATATTTTTAATTATTAAGTAATGAAACCTGCAGAGATTTTAAACTTGTGTAAAGAGCTGGAAATTATTAAATTTTGGAAGGTCAAAGATCATGGTCATAGACGAGTAAAACTTCCACATCACGTAATCAACCATACGTTTGGACATCGTTGTCACAGAGACTTCCGACTTGATTCATATTTGAGTGTATGAAAATCCACGCCAATTAATATAAGTTCAGGTTGAATGTCAAGGTTGAGTCCATAGTCAAGGTCAAGAAAAAAGGCCACAATTTTAATCATAGAGTAATGAAACTTGCAGGGATTTAAAACTTGTGCGAAGAGCTGGAAATTATTAAATATCAGAAGGTCAAAGGTCAAAGTCACAGACGAGTAAAACTTCCACATCATGTAATCAGCCATATGTTTGGAAATTGTTGTCACAAAAACATCACACTTAATTCATATTTTAGTGTATGACAAAAGAAGCCTTTCTATCATCATCTTGTATCTTAGCCATAATGGTAAGAAGACAATTGAAGATAGAATCATCCATGTCTGGATTCTGGTAAATGGAACACAAATAAAAGTTGTTATGCCTGCCACAAACTTTAATTACCTGAATCTCATGACATCCACATTGATAGCAGGACCTATGAGAAGCAGGGTACTCGGTCCTAATGTACACCGCCATTCCCCTGGCCCTAGGGATGGCATCACGTTTCAACATTATTGGCTTCTGAAAACCACTTACAAGGAGTTCAGAGGAGTGCCTCATATTAGAAACCAAAGTTTCTGAGCACAAAAGAATATCATACTGTCTGGACGCAACTGTAAGGTCTTGGATATTTGCATGAAGACCACGAATCAATACAGAAGACAACATTGACGAAATCTAGGACATACTGGTCCCAGATTTCGCTCAATGTCTCTAGACAGCATAAGAATTAGTAGAAATAAAAAAGAGACATCATACTTTAAAACTAGACTAACAAGAATTACAACAAAAACCATATGTACAGAATTATAAATAAAGTGATTGATGAAACCCATAGACTATAGAAAAAAGTCGGAAAAATG
>NC_090727.1:184103333-184116148 GCF_036898095.1 Palaemon carinicauda | reverse complement strand
AGCTTGTTAATACATCGTCTTCTCTTACTTCTGCCTCTTTTGTAATCCATAGGGACCCATTTTGCTATTCATAATGTCCATCTATTATCAGTAATTTTTATTATATGGCCTGCTAATGTCCATTTCTTTTTCTTAAATGTTGTTAGGATATCCTCTACTTTAGTTTACTCTCGTAACCAATATTGTTCTTTTTCTGTCTCTTAGCATAAATCCCATCATTATTCTTTCAGTTGTTCTCTTGGTAGTAACTAGCTAACTAGCTTATGTTCTAACGCTTTAGTAAGCCTCCAAATTCTTGATGCATAAGATATTACTGGTAGGAATATCTGATTAGATGCTTTTCTTTTTAGAGAAAGTGCCATTTTACTTTTAATAATACCATTTTGTTTACCAAAAGGTCTCCATCCCATGCTTTCTTTTAATTTTTATCTTGTGTCCTAGGGAAACGCTTACAGTTTTTATTAAGTACATATATTCGTTAACAATCTCTAAAGGTTCGTCCATGACTTATTTGTAGTTTCTACATTTTCATTGAGCATTATCTTAGTTTTACTCATTAAATTAATTTTGCCCTTGCTATGCTCATGAGCAGACTTAATCAAATTTGCATATTTAAGAGGAACCCCATAATAACGCAGGACTTTACACAAAATTAGCCGTTGCACACTATGAAAGGCTTTTTTATAGTCTATAAATGCCACCAAATAGGGATTTCTATATCCTACACATTGTTGTACCACATGTCTTAAAATTAAAATTTTGTCAGTATAACTTCTACATTTTCTAAATCCTGCTTGTTCATCTCTCAGTTTTTCATCAATCTTTCTCTCCAGTATTTTTAGAATTAGCATACTAGTATTTTCATGACCACTGACGTAAGTGTGATGCCTCTGTAATTATTGCAATCAGTCAGATTTTTTTTTTTTTCATTTTTAGCAACACTCCTAGCTCCCATTCATTAGGTTTTTCTTCTTCACGTCACATTCTACATAATAATCTTGTAAGTAATCTCGGAGTCACTTGATTTTTGGCCAATATCATCTCGGCAGTTATTCCTTCGTATCCAGGTACTTTCCATATCTTTAGTTTTTTAATGAAATCTTCGACTTCAAGCACACTGAATTCATTCATGGACACATCAAGGTCTTCATAAGCTTCAAGTATATCAATCACATTATTCCCTTTAATCTCCTATTGATAACCTCACTAAAGTGTCCCATCCAACGTTGCCTTTCTTCATCTTCTGTTGTTATAAATAATCCATCTCCCTGTATCATAGCTTGGTCAGCCTTATCTGCTTTCCTGTCTGAATATTCTTTCCAGTCTTTGCTGGCTTTTCTTTTCGCTTCACTGTCAATATTAGAATATTTTTCATGATCTTCCTTGTAATTTTCATTACTTCCTCGGACACTTTCAACAATCAATTTCTGTTTTTCGTCTCTTTATCATATCCCAAGTATCATTTGATATCCATGGTTTTATCCTTGTAACTGCATGTCCCAAAACTTCCCAACCAACTGATTGATATATGTTCATAATATCAGACCATTCTTTAATTGTCTGCTCTTCGTCTTTTAAAGTCTTCAAGACTGCAGATTGATTCCTACATTCAAACGCAAATGTTTCTCTGTGTTCATCCTCTAAAAGTTTAATTGTATCTAACATAGGTATTCTATCTATCTTTCTGTTGGGTGCTTTCAGTTTTAATTTATTGTGGCAACGAGAAGCTGGTGATCACTACCAATATCTGCAACTCTATACCTTCTTACATTTCTGTCTTCCTTCTCTCTTTATTAATGGCTATGTGATCTATTTGATTTATTATATTGCCACATGGTGAATTCCATGTGTATTTGTGGATATCCCTGTGCTGGAAAAGAGTACCTCCAATAACAAGATTGTTTGTTGAACAGAAATTCATGAAATGTTCTCCATTTTCATTTGCAACTTTGCCAAGACCCTCATCACCTATCACTTTCTCTATACCTTGATTAATCCTTCTAAATTTAGCATTAAAGTCTCCAATCACAATTTTCATATTTCTGGGATTTCATCTATTACACTCTGCAGTTCGTCACAGTATTCATCTTTCCTTTTTTTTCAGGGGAATATTTTTTTGGTGCATAGCAAACTTTGATACTCGTATTGCACTTCTCTATATATATATATATATATATATATACTATTATATATATATATATATATATATATATATATATATGTATATATATATATATATATATATATATATATATATATATATATATATATATATATATATATATATACATATAGAGAGAGAGAGAGAGAGAGAGAGATGAGAGAGAGAGAGAGAGAGAGAGAGAGAGAGAGAGAGAGAGAGAGAGAGAGAGAGAGAGGAAAAAAACACTGAGATAACAATCTATTTTGAGTCTCAATTTTTTCTCTTTTTGTTCATTTTATTTCTTAGTATCATTTGGTCTTATACTTATTTTTGTTTTTCGTTTTAGGCTATCATATTTATCTATGATCAATTCTTTTACCGTGTCATCATCAAAGCCTAAGTTTCTTTCAAAAGATTTCTGTTTTTATTTTCTTATTTTTATTTTTAATTTCGTTTCTTTCTAGATATTGAATATCATTTATTATGACTCTAACTTTTAGAATTCTAAAGATTTTAAAACAGTGATTCTCTGAATCACCAATACGAATTGTGGTGGCCGATGCGGTAACGTCCCTGACTGGTGAACGCCAGACTGGGGTTCGAATCCCGCTCAAGCTCGTTAGTTCTTTTGGTCGTTGCAACCTCACCATCCTTGTCAGCTAAGGAGATTAGGTTAGGGGTAGCCTATAGGTCTATCTGCCGACTCATCAGCAGCCATTGCCTGGCCCTCCTTGGTCTTAGCTTGGATGGAGAGGGGCTTGAGCGCTGATCACATGTATATTTGGTTAGTCTCTAGGACATTTTCCTGCTTGATAGGGCTATGTCACAGTCTCTTGCCTCTGCCATTCATGAGCGGCCTTTAAACCTTTAAACAAACGGCAGGGTTAAGTTCACTCATGAGCGGCGCTCAAGAACCCTCTCTACCCGAGCTAGGACCAGGAAGTGCCAAGCAATGTCTGCTGATGAATCAGCAATTAGACCTATAGGCTACGTCCTCTAGAACTAAGGATAGTGATTCTTAGCCCACAGGAATGGTGAGATTGCAGACACTACAAGGAACTGCTTGAGTTGAGAGGGTCTCCAACTCCTGACTCACAAATTGCTAATGATGTATAAAAGTTTAAATTCTCTTTACATATAATTCTGTGGTATGATCCGCATCAACAAATGAACATTTCGGTGCATTTAGAGTTATAACTTTTAGAATTTACGAAAATGATAGACGTCAAGATCTCAAGATGTTTTTGATGTTGATAATTTTCGAAAGCGTATTTAGCGATGTGAAAAGTAATAAATATTGGGATTTTGTTGAATTGGACGTCAGAGGTAAACTCCTTAAGCAAATAATTTTCAATCCAGAATCATGTGAGAGGTGCTTCCTCATCTCTGACACAGTGAGTCTTCACAGGCGAGAGAGTATGATTTATTGTACTATCGTCTTATTGAGCTGAAGTACAGGGAGTGACTGTATCTGTCAGGTCGGAAAATATCTGTTTAGTATTTATGAAGCATAAATATACTTAATTTTTTATAAAGACGGTTCATATAATAGTTATGCAGCTTGTTAATGTTCTTTGTGGTTATCACTTTACATTTCCACTAAGAGAAAAATTATAGTTTCAAGAAAAGAGTTATTAGAAGCGGGTGAAGTATACGCCATTTGAAAATCTGAAACAATTCCAAAATATCTTCAGCTTTATTCTTATATATAAGCTATTGGGAAAATATTATTTTCTGTTGGATGCGAGAGAATGTCTCCCCCACCATAAGTCATTACGAAAGCCAATAAACCTAAGAAGGAAAACAGATGTGGCAGAGGATACCTCGATCGCCCCTCAAATTTCAAGATATTTTTAGAAACAAGAAATATATCCTTACTCCGAACTAAGGAGTGGTTCCTTTCATAAATATGAAGAGGAATTATTTTGGAAGGAGAGAGAGAGAGAGAGAGAGAGAGAGAGAGAGAGAGAGAGAGAGAGAGAGGGGGGGGGGTACACACACACACACACACACACACACACACATATATATATATATATATATATATATATATATATATATATATATATATATATATATATATATATATATATATATATACTCGCACCGATATATATCATCGTCGTTGTCGTCATCAACATCATCGTGATCGTCATCCTTATCAGCCGTTATTAGTCCAGTGCAGAATAAAGGCCTCAGTTATCTCCCACTCAATCTGTTTATGGTCTTTCTATGCTAGTTTATACTCGCAAATTTTCCTAGCTTGTTAATACATCGTCTTCTCTTACTTCTGCCTCTTTTGTAATCCATAGGGACCCATTTTGCTATTCATAATGTCCATCTATTATCAATAATTTTTATTATATGGCCTGCTAATGTCCATTTCTTTTTCTTAAATGTTTTTAGGATATCCTCTACTTTAGTTTACTCTCGTAACCAATATTGTTCTTTTTCTGTCTCTTAGCATAAATCCCATCATTATTCTTTCAGTTGTTCTCTTGGTAGTAACTAGCTAACTAGCTTATGTTCTAACGCTTTAGTAAGCCTCCAAATTCTTGATGCATAAGATATTACTGGTAGGAATATCTGATTAGATGCTTTTCTTTTTAGAGAAAGTGCCATTTTACTTTTAATAATACCATTTTGTTTACCAAAAGGTCTCCATCCCATGCTTTCTTTTAATTTTTATCTTGTGTCCTAGGGAAACGCTTACAGTTTTTATTAAGTACATATATTCGTTAACAATCTCTAAAGGTTCGTCCATGACTTATTTGTAGTTTCTACATTTTCATTGAGCATTATCTTAGTTTTACTCATTAACATTAATTTTGCCCTTGCTATGCTCATGAGCAGACTTAATCAAATTTGCATATTTAAGAGGAACCCCATAATAACGCAGGACTTTACACAAAATTAGCCGTTGCACACTATGAAAGGCTTTTTTATAGTCTATAAATGCCACCAAAAAGGGATTTCTATATCCTACACATTGTTGTACCACATGTCTTAAAATTAAAATTTTGTCAGTATAACTTCTACATTTTCTAAATCCTGCTTGTTCATCTCTCAGTTTTTCATCAATCTTTGTCTCCAGTATTTTTAGAATTAGCATACTAGTATTTTCATGACCACTGACGTAAGTGTGATGCCTCTGTAATTATTGCAATCAATCAGATTTTTTTTTTTCATTTTTAGCAACACTCCTAGCTCCCATTCATTAGGTTTTTCTTCTTCACGTCACATTCTACATAATAATCTTGTAAGTAATCTCGGAGTCACTTGATTTTTGGCCAATATCATCTCGGCAGTTATTCCTTCGTATCCAGGTACTTTCCATATCTTTAGTTTTTTAATGAAATCTTCGACTTCAAGCACACTGAATTCATTCATGGACACATCAAGGTCTTCATAAGCTTCAAGTATATCAATCACATTATTCCCTTTAATCTCCTATTGATAACCTCACTAAAGTGTCCCATCCAACGTTGCCTTTCTTCATCTTCTGTTGTTATAAATAATCCATCTCCCTGTATCATAGCTTGGTCAGCCTTATCTGCTTTCCTGTCTGAATATTCTTTCCAGTCTTTGCTGGCTTTTCTTTTCGCTTCACTGTCAATATTAGAATATTTTTCATGATCTTCCTTGTAATTTTCATTACTTCCTCGGACACTTTCAACAATCAATTTCTGTTTTTCGTCTCTTTATCATATCCCAAGTATCATTTGATATCCATGGTTTTATCCTTGTAACTGCATGTCCCAAAACTTCCCAACCAACTGATTGATATATGTTCATAATATCAGACCATTCTTTAATTGTCTGCTCTTTGTCTTTTAAAGTCTTCAAGACTGCAGATTGATTCCTACATTCAAACGCAAATGTTTCTCTGTGTTCATCCTCTAAAAGTTTAATTGTATCTAACATAGGTATTCTATCTATCTTTCTGTTGGGTGCTTTCAGTTTTAATTTATTGTGGCAACGAGAAGCTGGTGATCACTACCAATATCTGCAACTCTATACCTTCTTACATTTCTGTCTTCCTTCTCTCTTTATTAATGGCTATGTGATCTATTTGATTTATTATATTGCCACATGGTGAATTCCATGTGTATTTGTGGATATCCCTGTGCTGGAAAAGAGTACCTCCAATAACAAGATTGTTTGTTGAACAGAAATTCATGAAATGTTCTCCATTTTCATTTGCAACTTTGCCAAGACCCTCATCACCTATCACTTTCTCTATACCTTGATTAATCCTTCTAAATTTAGCATTAAAGTCTCCAATCACAATTTTCATATTTCTGGGATTTCATCTATTACACTCTGCAGTTCGCCACAGTATTCATCTTTCCTTTTTTTTTCAGGGGAATATTTTTTTGGTGCATAGCAAACTTTGATACTCGTATTGCACTGCCTATATATATATATATATATATATATATATATATATATATATATATATATATATATATATACATATAAGAGAGAGAGAGAGAGAGAGAGAGAGAGAGAGAGAGAGAGAGAGAGAGAGAGAGAGAGGAAAAAAACACTGAGATAACAATCTATTTTGAGTCTCAATTTTTTCTCTTTTTTTTTCATTTTATTTCTTAGTATCATTTGGTCTTATACTTATTTTTGTTTTTCGTTTTAGGCTATCATATTTATCTATGATCAATTCTTTTACCGTGTCATCATCAAAGCCTAAGTTTCTTTCAAAAGATTTCTGTTTTTATTTTCTTATTTTTATTTTTAATTTCGTTTCTTTCTAGATATTGAATATCATTTATTATGACTCTAACTTTTAGAATTCTAAAGATTTTAAAACAGTGATTCTCTGAATCACCAATACGAATTGTGGTGGCCGATGCGGTAACGTCCCTGACTGGTGAACGCCAGACTGGGGTTCGAATCCCGCTCAAGCTCGTTAGTTCTTTTGGTCGTTGCAACCTCACCATCCCTGTCAGCTAAGGAGATTGGGTTAGGGGTAGCCTATAGGTCTATCTGCCGACTCATCAGCAGCCATTGCCTGGCCCTCCTTGGTCTTAGCTTGGATGGAGAGGGGCTTGAGCGCTGATCACATGTATATTTGGTTAGTCTCTAGGACATTTTCCTGCTTGATAGGGCTATGTCACAGTCTCTTGCCTCTGCCATTCATGAGCGGCCTTTAAACCTTTAAACAAACGGCAGGGTTAAGTTCACTCATGAGCGGCGCTCAAGAACCCTCTCTACCCGAGCTAGGACCAGGAAGTGCCAAGCAATGTCTGCTGATGAATCAGCAATTAGACCTATAGGCTACGTCCTCTAGAACTAAGGATAGTGATTCTTAGCCCACAGGAATGGTGAGATTGCAGACACTACAAGGAACTGCTTGAGTTGAGAGGGTCTCCAACTCCTGACTCACAAATTGCTAATGATGTATAAAAGTTTAAATTCTCTTTACATATAATTCTGTGGTATGATCCGCATCAACAAATGAACATTTCGGTGCATTTAGAGTTATAACTTTTAGAATTTACGAAAATGATAGACGTCAAGATCTCAAGATGTTTTTGATGTTGATAATTTTCGAAAGCGTATTTAGCGATGTGAAAAGTAATAAATATTGGGATTTTGTTGAATTGGACGTCAGAGGTAAACTCCTTAAGCAAATAATTTTCAATCCAGAATCATGTGAGAGGTGCTTCCTCATCTCTGACACAGTGAGTCTTCACAGGCGAGAGAGTATGATTTATTGTACTATCGTCTTATTGAGCTGAAGTACAGGGAGTGACTGTATCTGTCAGGTCGGAAAATATCTGTTTAGTATTTATGAAGCATAAATATACTTAATTTTTTATAAAGACGGTTCATATAATAGTTATGCAGCTTGTTAATGTTCTTTGTGGTTATCACTTTACATTTCCACTAAGAGAAAAATTATAGTTTCAAGAAAAGAGTTATTAGAAGCGGGTGAAGTATACGCCATTTGAAAATCTGAAACAATTCCAAAATATCTTCAGCTTTATTCTTATATATAAGCTATTGGGAAAATATTATTTTCTGTTGGATGCGAGAGAATGTCTCCCCCACCATAAGTCATTACGAAAGCCAATAAACCTAAGAAGGAAAACAGATGTGGCAGAGGATACCTCGATCGCCCCTCAAATTTCAAGATATTTTTAGAAACAAGAAATATATCCTTACTCCGAACTAAGGAGTGGTTCCTTTCATAAATATGAAGAGGAATTATTTTGGAAGGAGAGAGAGAGAGAGAGAGAGAGAGAGAGAGAGAGAGAGAGAGAGAGAGAGGGGGGGGGGGTACACACACACACACACACACACACACACATATATATATATATACTCGCACCGATATATATCATCGTCGTTGTCGTCATCAACATCATCGTGATCGTCATCCTTATCAGCCGTTATTAGTCCAGTGCAGAATAAAGGCCTCAGTTATCTCCCACTCAATCTGTTTATGGTCTTTCTATGCTAGTTTATACTCGCAAATTTTCCTAGCTTGTTAATACATCGTCTTCTCTTACTTCTGCCTCTTTTGTAATCCATAGGGACCCATTTTGCTATTCATAATGTCCATCTATTATCAATAATTTTTATTATATGGCCTGCTAATGTCCATTTCTTTTTCTTAAATGTTTTTAGGATATCCTCTACTTTAGTTTACTCTCGTAACCAATATTGTTCTTTTTCTGTCTCTTAGCATAAATCCCATCATTATTCTTTCAGTTGTTCTCTTGGTAGTAACTAGCTAACTAGCTTATGTTCTAACGCTTTAGTAAGCCTCCAAATTCTTGATGCATAAGATATTACTGGTAGGAATATCTGATTAGATGCTTTTCTTTTTAGAGAAAGTGCCATTTTACTTTTAATAATACCATTTTGTTTACCAAAAGGTCTCCATCCCATGCTTTCTTTTAATTTTTATCTTGTGTCCTAGGGAAACGCTTACAGTTTTTATTAAGTACATATATTCGTTAACAATCTCTAAAGGTTCGTCCATGACTTATTTGTAGTTTCTACATTTTCATTGAGCATTATCTTAGTTTTACTCATTAACATTAATTTTGCCCTTGCTATGCTCATGAGCAGACTTAATCAAATTTGCATATTTAAGAGGAACCCCATAATAACGCAGGACTTTACACAAAATTAGCCGTTGCACACTATGAAAGGCTTTTTTATAGTCTATAAATGCCACCAAAAAGGGATTTCTATATCCTACACATTGTTGTACCACATGTCTTAAAATTAAAATTTTGTCAGTATAACTTCTACATTTTCTAAATCCTGCTTGTTCATCTCTCAGTTTTTCATCAATCTTTCTCTCCAGTATTTTTAGAATTAGCATACTAGTATTTTCATGACCACTGACGTAAGTGTGATGCCTCTGTAATTATTGCAATCAATCAGATTTTTTTTTTTCATTTTTAGCAACACTCCTAGCTCCCATTCATTAGGTTTTTCTTCTTCACGTCACATTCTACATAATAATCTTGTAAGTAATCTCGGAGTCACTTGATTTTTGGCCAATATCATCTCGGCAGTTATTCCTTCGTATCCAGGTACTTTCCATATCTTTAGTTTTTTAATGAAATCTTCGACTTCAAGCACACTGAATTCATTCATGGACACATCAAGGTCTTCATAAGCTTCAAGTATATCAATCACATTATTCCCTTTAATCTCCTATTGATAACCTCACTAAAGTGTCCCATCCAACGTTGCCTTTCTTCATCTTCTGTTGTTATAAATAATCCATCTCCCTGTATCATAGCTTGGTCAGCCTTATCTGCTTTCCTGTCTGAATATTCTTTCCAGTCTTTGCTGGCTTTTCTTTTCGCTTCACTGTCAATATTAGAATATTTTTCATGATCTTCCTTGTAATTTTCATTACTTCCTCGGACACTTTCAACAATCAATTTCTGTTTTTCGTCTCTTTATCATATCCCAAGTATCATTTGATATCCATGGTTTTATCCTTGTAACTGCATGTCCCAAAACTTCCCAACCAACTGATTGATATATGTTCATAATATCAGACCATTCTTTAATTGTCTGCTCTTCGTCTTTTAAAGTCTTCAAGACTGCAGATTGATTCCTACATTCAAACGCAAATGTTTCTCTGTGTTCATCCTCTAAAAGTTTAATTGTATCTAACATAGGTATTCTATCTATCTTTCTGTTGGGTGCTTTCAGTTTTAATTTATTGTGGCAACGAGAAGCTGGTGATCACTACCAATATCTGCAACTCTATACCTTCTTACATTTCTGTCTTCCTTCTCTCTTTATTAATGGCTATGTGATCTATTTGATTTATTATATTGCCACATGGTGAATTCCATGTGTATTTGTGGATATCCCTGTGCTGGAAAAGAGTACCTCCAATAACAAGATTGTTTGTTGAACAGAAATTCATGAAATGTTCTCCATTTTCATTTGCAACTTTGCCAAGACCCTCATCACCTATCACTTTCTCTATACCTTGATTATTCCTTCTAAATTTAGCATTAAAGTCTCCAATCACAATTTTCATATTTCTGGGATTTCATCTATTACACTCTGCAGTTCGTCACAGTATTCATCTTTCCTTTTTTAATTTCAGGGGAATATTTTTTTGGTGCATAGCAAACTTTGATACTCGTATTGCACTGCCTTGATTTAAATTTTGCAAGTAACAGTGTACAATTTACAGCTCTCTATTCCGTGATTGCCTCTTCAATTCTTGGTGTCATCATCATTCCTACCCCTTCTTTTCCAACTCCATCTGTTCTTCTTGAGTGGTTATGCATAATGCCTGATGTAAGATTTCTTTAACAGTCCCCTTACGACGTGTTTCGCGTAGGTCCAAGATATCAAAACTATATTTCATAAATTCCCACTCCACTTGCTGTAACTTGCCAATCTGATTCATGGTTCTAACATTTCAATTACCAATTTTCTATTTTTTTTTTTAGTATTTATAAACTACGAAATTCTTAGCACCCTGCTACACCTTTGATCGGAGCTATTTCTGTCATTTTCGCTTTCCATAGACTGACTAAATCCATAGAGGTCCCACTGGCTAAATTTATCAAAGGATAGCCAGTTCCTTGAGATGCACAGTGTCTTTCAAACTAAGGCAAGTGAACCCTGCCGGTCCATACGAATTGCAGTAAGATCATCTACCAGGCATCAGAAGTAAATGCCGGAAAGACATCTTGTCTATCGCCCTAAACCCAATCCGTCACCCTGCTGCCAGTGACTTCATCGAGATTTAGAGGGGGGGGGGGGCATTTCCTCCACACTCAAAGTTCTTGTTACACAAACAAGTTTCTCATTCGCTTATATAACCGTTGGCAAACATGGATTGCTAAGATATACTGCCTAGCACGGTTTTACTGCCTAGCACTGAGATTATTATAATCATTATCATTATAATTATTATTATTATTATTATTGAATTTATTATTGTCATAATTTTCACAATTGTTATTATTATTATTAGTAGTAGTAGTATTTTCATTCAAACATATCTCAAAATATACCCAATTGGTCTTTTATTATTATTATTATTTGATAAGCTACAACCCTAGTTGAAAAAGCTGGATGCTATAAGCCAGATGGCTCCAACGGGAAAAATAGCCCAGTGGGGAAATGAATTAAGTTAAAGAACAGTAATAACATTAAAAAAATCCTTAATATATAAACTGAAAAATCTTGAAAATTACAAGAGGATAAAAACTTCAAAATAATACCATGAATTATATGACAAAAAATGAAAAAAACCTCTTCAGTGAAGAGATATAAAGCTTTATTGAATAATTTCATACAATCCCAGCAATTTCTTTGATTTTTTAAGGGTCACAACCTGTATAATTTTCATAAATAAACGTTTGATACACGTGTCTCTAATGTATGTTGTTATTATTTTGCCTGGTCGTTTATGTATTCACAATTTCAAGTTATGAGCTTCCTGAAAGATGCATAATGTGTCAGACACGATAAGTAAATAGGCCAAGAGCATACAATTTTCCCAGAAAAATACCCACACGAGAATATGTTATGAATATATTATGTTTGTCAGTCTTGCTCATGTATGCGCATTTGATACATGTAGCCTATACAGTATATTTCCGGTGGGAAGCGATGTTTTTAAATTTTTAGGAAGGGTTCACCACTGATAAATAAATAACCCTGAAATATGATGATTATTTCCTTAATATCCCCAGTAGTGGGGTAAAATTACCGCATAAAGCCTATATTTATACATAGTAAAGTCTATATAATCAATCTCTACAAAAACACTTTGAATCCCGATTTCTCAAAGTATGAAATTTTTGAAGAAAACTTCCTTCTATTAACATGTTTTTGCCATTCAAACATAAAAAGATGGCGAATTTTATATCCTACAATCTCCAAATCCACTTTCAGCAGAAACGAAATGCTTTCTTATGAAAGTTAGACTCTCAAAGTTAACATGCATACACATAGATAAAATAATGCATACCTATAAGCAAAATTAAAATACTAAAAGGATTTCCTGTGGTCAGAGATTCATGTACGAAATTACTCTTATCTTTCAAATAAGTTTCAAATGTAAACAAAAATCGATTGATAAGGTAAAAAGTACACAGGTTTTGAAGTTACCCTAAATAACATTAATCAGTTAAGCCGAATCGCACTCGTA
>NC_090727.1:184090833-184098333 GCF_036898095.1 Palaemon carinicauda | reverse complement strand
CTAAGATTACCTCTATATAGTACTTAAAGAATGTAACAATCCAAAACATTTTTTCGTCAGATTATTTTCTTAACTAACGGCACTTTAGATTAGTTCAGTTATTTGTTATAAATATACAGACATCCAGAGGTTAGCAAATCATAGTTCAGTTGATGTAGTTGTAATTTTCTTATGAACAAATGTAAATACGTAACCAGGATCTACAGTACAGTAGATCAGGAAATGAATATCTAATAATAGTGGACCCAAGAACTAAGAAGTTCAATTCTTGGGGGAAAAAGAAAGGTGAAGATCAATGATAGTCCTAACTATGCCACTGTGCCACTTCACAGCACCTAAGTGTTATTTGTGAGATTAGGTAATTCGATTTTGTTCACATTTTTTGACATTTTAAATTGCCAATAATTTATTGTTTGATTTTGATTATCATTTATTATGGCTGCAACTTTTAGAATTCTAAATATGCGGATTGTGGTGACGATGTGGTAACGTCCCTGACTGGTAAACGGCAGACTGGGGTTCGAGTCCCGCTCAGACTCGTCATTTCCTTTGGGGGAGCTTAAAGGTCTATCTGTTGAGTCATCAGCAGCCATTACCTGGCCTTCCTTGGTCCTAGCTTGGATGGAGAGAGAGCTTGAGATCTGATCATATGTATATGGTCAGTCACTAGGGCAATGCTTAATAAGGCAGTGTCACTGTCCCTTGCCTCTGATATTCATGAACGACCTTTAAACCTATAAACCTTTAAACAAACGGCAGGGTTAAGTTCACTGATGAACGGTGCTCAAGATCCCTCTATATCCAACCTAGGACCAGTGAGGGCCAGGCAATGTCTGCTGATGAATCAGCAATTAGACCTATAGGCTACGTCCTCTAGAAATAAGGATATGGATTCGTAGCCCACAAGAATGGTGAGATTGAAGACACTACAAGAAACTGCTTGAGTTGTGAGGGTCTCCAACTCCTGACTCACAAATTGCGAGACAAAGACGTTTAGATAATGATGTATCAAAGTTTAAATTATTTTTACATATAATTCTGAGGTATGATCCGCATCAACAAATGAACATTTTGGTGCATTTAGAGCAGTGGTTCCCAACCTTTTTCAGCTTGTTACCCAATTTAGCATGCCACATTAATCATGTTACCCCTTTCACAAAATGTTGTCAACATTTATATATATATGGCTAAACTAAAACACTAGAGATAATTTCTTTTATTTATTGTATTAGTACATTTTGCCTCTCTAATGACTTACCAAAGATGTTAAGAGCATCAGTGAGATGGTTGGAGTTGCATATTTGAAGCTAGTTGAGGAATTCTTGGTTTCGTGGTTGAAAGTGCCAGCCTGGCATCGTTTGCAACATTCAAGCGAGTCCGCTTTTTTGTTTTCATCCCCAGCACAGTTGAGAACCCCTTCTCGCACAGATACGTTGTTGAGAATGATACCAACAACTTCAAGGCTCTCTTGGACAGAGTTGGCGAGTCGGCTAGTCGTGAAATCCAAAAGGAATCTGCATTTTGGTTTTGGAATTCAATTTTCAAGGCTTCATTGGCTCGCATTATGATCCACTCCTCCTTTGCAGGGAAATCATCATCATGAATGGCCTCATCAGGTACAGAGAAGGGATGAATGATCCACTGAAGACTGGCTGTTTCTTGGTCACTCTCTGGAAAGTAGTGATGCATGCTTGTTTCAAGCCCCTTCAAATGGTCGCTCATCTCTTTGTTGATGGTCTGTAGAAGAGATCCAGTATCATGACTATTCTCTTCAATAAACTGGTCTAGGGTGGGGAACTGGGCGATCACTCCTTTCTCCAAGCCCCGAATCCAGAGTCTCAGTTTCGCCAGAAATGCAGCCACAGTGTGACGGGCATCAATGACAGTCGTGTTTCGGCCCTGGAGTTGCAGATTACCACTGTTCAGCTCCGCAAATATGTCAGCCAAGTAACAAAGTCGAGCAAGCCACTCCTTATCAGTGAACTTGGTAGCAAAAGGAGATCCTTGAATAGCCTTTCGGAGCTCAATGACACAATGTACAACCTTGCCTCGTGAGAACCAGCGAACATCGGTGTGGTAAAGCAGAACTTGATACTCTTCTCCCATTTCCTTGCCTAGCTCCTTGAATATGCGCGAATTCACATCCCTGGACTTGATGAAGTTGACGATTTTCAACACTTCTTCAAATGCTAACTTCAGATTACCAGGCAGGCTTTTCGATCCAAGAGAGTACCGATGAATGATGCAATGATCTACAGAAATTTCTGGATTGACAGCTTGTATGAGGCCCCGTAATCCACGATGACCACCCATCATCGCCGGTGCTCCATCGACGGAGACCTGGATTAAAAATAAAAATTATTATAGATTGCGTCAGTTAGTCATTGTTACTTATCTTTTGCGTTATAATTATATGGTATTAATTTAATTATTTTGGTACTTTAGTTTTTCAGTACGACGCACGATGTTTTTTGTGTTAATCATGCATATGACTGTATATAACTATATGCCATGTAATTCATTGTATTTATACTAATTTGGACCTTATATAAACATCGCTCCCTACCTGTTGAACGCTGTTCCAATCCAATCCATTCTTGGTAAAGAAACTGTTGATGATATTGAAGACATCTTCTCCCTTCGTGGTTGTCAGCAGATTCTCGCACAATAGGAACTCTTCTTTGATCCTGTCCTGGTGGATGTAACGGACGAACCCAAGGAGAACAGCACAACTGGCTATGTCACATGATTCATCAAATTGCAAGGAGAATTTGCTATATGAGCTTTCTTTGATCTCTGTTATAACTTGGGACAAGATATCTGATGCCATGTCATCGATTCGTCTGTGGATGGTGTTGTTTCATAAAGATATGACACTCAGTTTCTTCGCTTGCTCCTCCCCACATACCTTGCTTACCATCTCGTATGCACAAGGCATAATCAGATTCTCTGCAATGGTGTGGCATTTCTGTTGTTCGGCAACTTTATATGCAACAAAGTAGGATGCTTCGACTGCAACTTGAAGCTTTTGGGCTTGAATTCCAGATGAACCGAACTGGATATTCTTCAGTGCTACAGCCTGGCGCTGAAAATAAGCCTGATCCTTATTTTGAAGATTTGGATGGCACTTCTGGAGGTGAGTTGAGAGTTTTGATGGCTTCAGGCTTTCATTTGTCAACACTTTGTGACATATCACACATTGTGGCCGATCCTCTCCACCGGATGGTAAATTCACAAAGCCATGGCGAAGAAAGGCGTTAGAGTAGGTTCGATTTTTGGACATTTTATTGTTCAATCTGCAGAAAAAGAAAAAAATGCATAAAAAGGTGAACACTGAGAACTTATAATTCAGTTTTTCATGGCATTCTAGATAACATTATAAGAGCTTATTCAGCATAGGAATGATGTAACTGTGTTAAAAATAAAAATAAAAAACTCTGCACTCACACACTCGAATACACAGTTACACTAAAACACTAAATTACACTTCCATACACAACTCGAATATCACAAGCAAAATCCGCAACACCAAAACCTCAGTACACCACTACTGAAAACCTCAACGCAATACCTATTCAACACAATATCCGTGAATACACTGCAAAACGCGAGGTACATAATTTCTCGCATGGCAGCTAACACAAGTTCACTGATGCAAGCACACACGCATACATTCGCCAGGCTGCATGTATCATGCTTGTCAGCACAAGAGCATCTTGTAGCGCGAGACTATAGTGAACGTACGCAGCCTCGCATACTCCGCTAATGCTAGCAAAACCATTGAAAACGTAAGAACCACGCATACATTATATGATACAAAATTAATAACACAAACCCACAGTAACAGTGGGTAAATACTAAGTATAAACTGCACAGGGCAGTACACAACATACCAGCTCATGTCCACCTCGGCTGATGCTCACAGAGAAACTGGCAGTGTGAAATAGAGGCAGACTCAGGCATGAGTGACGCGTACTGGACTCGTCGATGAGTCATCGGGGTTACTGAGTGACTTGTGTCCTGAAGCATACTTGTGAAAATACTTTTCGGTTACCACACACTTAGCTATATATTTTTTCTTTTCTAATACTGTATATTAGTTTTTTATATTTATTGTTATTTGGTTTAGCTTTGTTACTTACTTATAACAGGTTTACTTTACAACTTAAAATACTAAGACTAAGTTAACATTAATCCTAATACCAATGCTTACTTGATTTTCAGAATTCTTAACATTTTTCTGTCACCCCTCCATTACCCCCGAAAAATTGCTAAATTACCCCCAGGGGTAATTTACCCCCAGGTTGGGAACTAATGATTTAGAGTAATAACCTTTAGAATTTACTCAAATAATAGACGTCAAGACCTCAAGATGTTTTTTATGTTGATAATTTTTGAAAGCGTATTTACAGTAGCGTTGTGAAATGTAATACATTTTGGGATTTTGTTGAATTGGACGTCAGAGTTAAACTTCTTAAGCACAAACTTTTCAATCCAGAATCATGTGAGAGGTACATGAGTGACTGTATCTGTGAGGTCGGAAAATATGTTTAGTATCTACGAAGCATATATATACTTTATTTTTTTATTGAAACGTTCATATAATAGTTATGCAGCCTGTTAATGTTCTTTGTGGTTATCACTTTCCACTAAGAGAAAAATGATAGTTTCAGGAAAAGTGTTATTAGAAGCGGGTGAAGAGTATACACCATTTGAAAATCTGAAACAATTCCAAAATATCCTGTCTTTTTTCTTATATATAAGCTACAGGAAAAATATTATTTTCTGTTGGATGCAAGAGAATGTCTCGCCCACCATAAGTCATTACAAAAGCCAATAAACCCAAGAAGAAAAACAGATGTGGCAGAGAACACCTTGATTGCCCCTCAAATTACAAGATATTTCTAGAAAAAAGAAATCCATCCTTACTCCGAACTAAGGAGTGGCTCCTTTCTTGAATATGCAGAGGAATTATTTTGAGAGAGAGAGAGAGAGAGAGAGAGAGAGAGAGAGAGAGAGAGAGAGAGAGAGAGAGAGAGAGAGAGAGGGAAAGGGTATACACACACACACACACACACACACACATGTATATATATATATATATATATATATATATATATATATATATATATATATATATATATATGTATATATATATATATATATATATATATATATATATATATATATATATATATATATATATATATATATACTGTATATATATATATATATATATATATATATATATATATATATATATATATATATATATATATATATATATATATATATATATATATCATCGTCGTCGTAGTCATCAACATCATCGTGATCATCATCCTTATCAGCTGTTATTAGTCCAGTGCAGAATAAAGGCCTCGGTTATCTACTTCCACTCACGTCTGTTTATGGTCTTTTTATGCTAGTTTATACTCGCAAATTTTCTTAGTTCGTTAATACATCATCTTCTCTTACTTCTGCCTTTTTTGTAATATTTAGTGACCCATTTTGCTATTCTCAATGTCCATCTATTACCAGTAATTTTTATTATATGGCCTGCAAATGTCCATATCTTTTTGTTAAATGTTGTTAGAATATCCTCTACTTTAGCTCACTCTCGTAACCAATATTGTTCTTTTTCTGTCTCTTACCATAAATCCCATCATTATTCTTTCCATTGTTCTTTGTGTAGTAACTAGCTAGCTAGCTTATGTTCTAACGCTTAAGTAAGGCTCTAAGTTTCTGATTTCTGATGCATAAGTTATTACTGGTCGTGATATCTGATTAAATGCTTTTCTTTTTAGAAAAAAGTGCCATTTTTCTTTTAAGAATACCATTTTGTTTACCAAAAGGTCTCCATCCCATGCTTTCTTTTAATTTTGATCTTGTGTCCCAGGGAAACACTTATAGTTTTTCCTAAGTACATATATTCGTTAACAATATCTAAAGGTTCCTCCATGACTCTTATTTGTAGTTTCTACATTTTCATTGAACATAATGTTAGTTTTACTCATTTTCATTTTCAGTTCTACAATTCTAGTTTCTCTAATCAAATCTTCTATCATCTTTTACAATTCCTCCCGTGATTCTCTAAACAGAACTAATTCATCTGCAAAACTTAAAGTTAACGTTAAATCCTACGTTTTCCAAATTATGAAACTAAATAAGAAGTATAAACCGAAGGTTATTCAAAAGTATCCACCAATAACATCCCATACAGAGGAAAAAATAGAAACTTTTTATGAATATATAGAGATATGTTAAAGAAATAAGACTTGGTTTACATTATTTGGTTTTGGTGTTTTTAATACTAAAGTACGTCAAAAGAAGAGAGGAAAACCAGCAGTAGGTAATTTTGGAGTAGGCACAAGGAATGACAGAGGAAACATGCGTGTAGAATTTGCTGAAAGAAACAATCTTAAAATCATGATCACCTTCTTTTATAAAAAAAGGAACATAGAAAATGGACATCGAAAACCCCAAAGGGAGAAACAAAAAATTGAATAGATTTTATTTTAAGTGAAAAGGGGAATTTAGTTAAAGATGTAACAGTATTAAACAATTTAAAATCAAGCGATCACAGAATGGTGAGAAATAATTTTTATTCTCAGATCTAAGGAAAGAGAGCGAAAAAATTATTTTAAGAAAGAAAATAAACATTACTGCAATAAGAGAAAAATCTGATGAGTTTAGTTAAGCTATATAAATTAGGTACTCCCAGCTTCATGATAAAATGGAAGCAAGTAAAGAAGAAATGAACAGTAATTTAACTAAATTTGTATAGGAATCAGCACAAGAAATGGGTGGTAAAGTCCTAAACCAGATCAAGGATAACTGTCAGAAAAGACCAAAAATCCTAATAAAGAAAAGATTGGAAATGAGGGTAAAACCAAAGAGAGATGAAATAGAATTAGCAGAGCAATCTAAAGCAATAAACAAACTAAAAAATCCAAGATGTTTGTAAACACAATCAGACTAAAATGGAGGAAACGCTAAAAAAGAGAGAAGCATCAAATTGATGAAAAAAGACTTCGAACAGGACGCCAACAGATTTTCACTTAAAGGATGAAAATAGAAATATCAATTATTGATAAGGAGTGATAAGAAATACAGAGTATTTCTATACAGTGTTATGCAATAGGGATAAAAGAAATATCTTTACCAGTAGAAATAAGGAAACATCTGAGTTGATACCAAATATGATAGTAGGAGGAGCTATGGAGGTTTATACCCAAATTGTACTTTTCCTTTGTTTTCTTTCAGATTTCTTGTTGGAGAATGGGTAATGTTACTCCACTATGTAAATGTGTTTGTGGTAGCTTAAGCCAAACTGATTACCCCCATAATTTCCAAAACTCTCATATTATCGGAAATTTTTTAACATGCTTTGGCAAAACGTCTAAATAAGTTTGCTAAAGGCAATCATCTTTTCCCTAGTTTGAAATTTGGCTTTCGTAAAGGTGTTGGAGCATATGATGCCCTTCTTACAATCTCCAA
>NC_090727.1:184078333-184085833 GCF_036898095.1 Palaemon carinicauda | reverse complement strand
TATTATTATTATTATTATTATTATTATTATTATTATTACTGGATAAGCTACAACACTAGTTGGAAAAGCAGGATGCTATAAACATAAGGCTTCGATCAGGGAAAAATAGCCCAGTGAGAAAAGGAAACAAGAGAAGTAATAAACAGTTAAAATATTTTAAGAACAGTAACAACATTAAAACAGGTCTTTCATATATAAACTAAAAACTTGAAAAAACAAGAAGGTAAAAAAGATAGAATAGTGTACCCTCAAGGAAGAGAACTGTACCCTAAGACAGTGGTGGGCGAGGTGGCTGTTAACAGAGGGGCGAAGTGAGTGCAGGTATCCTTCATGTAATAGATAACGATTTATATACAAGAAGTTCTGGGCAACAATGTCACAAAAATTCAAACAATTTAATACATTGAAAGGTTAGCTGAAACGGGTTCTGATATCAGTGTGGGGAAGAGCGAGAGATAAAAAAAAAAGGCAATAACTATACATTGTACAGGCTTTTATGAAACGTGCGGTATGTGGCTCTCCCCCTAAAAAGACATTGATGTGAAATAGGATGCCCCACTCTTGAGAGGCTTACCATAGGTGGGTCATCTTGCAGGAGATAAGCCGCTTTTAGGTGGCCAATGGAGTCCCAGTGGTCTTTGCCACGAATGTAACTTAAGAATGCTTTCGGCGTGCAACAGATCACGAGACTGGGTCCCGTATAAGGGGGCGTTAGTACTGGCTTGCTTGTGCTATTGCACAGGAAAATCTGCTTTGCCGAGTGCAAATCTCCAGGTATATGCTGTTTTGCTTGGGGCTTGTAAGTCTGGCGGTATTGATTAAATATTCCCACAATGTGGGAATTCTCATAGGAGGTTGTAAACGGAAAAAAAATCAGCAGAGACAACCAAGAGGTTGCCATACACCATTTCAGCTGCTGAGACATTCGGGACATCTTTGTGAGTGGTCCTTAGTCCCACGGGGACCCAAGGGAGCTAAGTAAACCATTTGGAGTCCTTGCCGTGGAACACCAAAGCTGCTTTGAAGATGTGATGAAAATGTTCAAGTCTTCCGTTCGTTGCAGGGTTGCAGGCGGTTGTCTAATGAAGGGTGATTGCCAGGAGATTCGCTAATGATGTCCACAATTGAGAGGTAAAAGTAGTTCCCCTGCCAAAAATAAATTGTCATGGGCTAAGAAATCTTGCTATCCACCTTGAGAGTAGGCATTGCAGTTTGAATGAGAATAGCTTCAGGCCAATGAGTGGAGCGGTAAACAGGTAACAGGCACTGATGTCCTTGTGATATGGGTAGGGAACCTACTTTGTCGATGTGAATATGTACAAAATAACGCTGAGGTTGAGGAAAGGTTCCCACTTCTTGAATGCGTGTGTCGATGTAGTTTTGAAGTTTGCCATTAAGTACCATCCTATGTAATACCTGCCAAATGAACTTTGTCTTTAGTAACTGTGCAGAAGAACGGTGGGAGGGATGTGAAAGTCCGTGAATGATAAAAAACACCTTTGGCGCATGGGAAAAGGTATCCAAGGTCTACGTCTAATAGTTTGACGTCACAGAGGAGCGTGGTGTTGGAGTTGTTGAGAGAGACGTCCTCCCAATGGAGGGATGTGCAGAATGTCCTACATGCTTGATACTCAGGATCTTTTTTGTTGCGCTTCTGCCAAGGCGATATAATCCAATCCCAGGTGAATGGCATCCAATGTGTTTCTTGACAGGGTATCGGCACCGGCATTCATTTTCCTAGGGACATGTTAAAGGGTACAATTGTATTCAGCCACTGCCGAGAGATATCAGCTTTGACGGGCGGACCAGGTGGCAGACTGTTGAGTGAAGGCGTGCACTAGAGGCATGTGGTCCATGCAAATGATGAAAGGAGTACCTTCCAAGAAGCGGCAAAAGTCCACCACCAGCAATTCGGTATTCAAAGGTAGAGTAGCTGGATTCCACCTTGGACAGTTTTCTACTGAAGAAGGCCAATGGGTCGGGCGAGCTGTTGGCCACTTGCCCAAGTACTGCCCCAATAGCAATGTCGCTGGCATCGGTGAAGAGAAGGAGAGTGCATGTGGCACAGGAAAACTGAGAGCAGCAGTGGTTGATAGGTAATTCTTTGCGTTGCAGAAGGCAGTTTCTTGAAAGGACCACACTTCGGGTGTTTTGGTTTGCCCTTGAAGAAGGCGTAGAGTGGGACAAGAGTGGCGGCAATGGCTGGTAGGAAAGGGTGATAATAGTTGATCTTGCCCAAGAATTCTTGGAGTGCGACGATGGCCAAGGGGGTGGGGAAGTTTTGAACAGCTGCTACCTTCTCAGTGATGGGGTGGACTCCAGGAGTGATGCGGTGCCCTAAGAACAATGCTTTGGAGGAAGAGAACACAAGTATGTCGTCCATGTAACATACACAGAAGGGAAGGTCCCCTAAGATGCTGTCCATGAGATGTAGCTGTGTAGTAGACTGGTGCAAGGGATGTGAGAGATGATGGATGAAATCAAACACCTGACGGTGCATGAGAGCAGTTTTTCTTTTTTGTGGTCTAACAGTACTGACTTCACAGAGGAAGATGACGGACTCGTCGAGTGGGACATGTTTCCAACAGAGGGATGTGTAGGATGTCCTATATGCTTGGTACTCTGGATCTTTGACAGGGCATCGGCATTGGTGACAGGGCATTAGCAACGGAATTCATTTTTCTATGGACAAAGAGACCAGATGTTGGACTGTTGAGTAAAGGCATGCACTAGATGCATATGGTCTGTGCGAATGTGGAAGGGCATACGGTCAAAAGTAGAGTAGGCAGATTCTGCCTTAGACAGTTTTCTACTGAAGAAGGTCAATGGGCAGGGTTACCCATTGACCACCTTCTTGAGTACTGCACTACTAGTGACATCGCTGGTATTGGTAGAAAGGAGACAGGCATTTGGCATGGGAAAAGTGAGAGTAGCATCAATTGATAGGGCATCCTTTGCGATGCAAAAAGGCCGCTTCTTGAAGGGGACCTCACTTCAGGTCTTATTGCTTATACTTAGGGAAGGCGTAGAGGGGGCCAAGAGTGGAAGCGATGAGTGGCAGGAACCGGTGATAATAGTTTAACATGCCCAAGAATTCTTGCAGAGATTTGACGATTAAGGGCGTGGGGAAGTTCTGAACGGCTGCTACCTTCTCAAGGAGCGGTTGGACTCCTTTAGGAGTGATGCAGTGCCCAAGAACGATACTTTGTTGGCGCCATAGGTACACTTTTCACACCGGACTACAAGGTTGTTCTGTTTTAGGCAGTTGAGAACGATTCATAGGTAATGGAGGTGGTCCTCTTTGTGGGCAGAAAACACAAGTATGTCATCTACGTCAGTGGTTCTCAAACTGGGGGTCGCGACCCCCCTGGGGGTCCCCAAATGCTTTTGGGGGGGTCGCGAGATGATGTTAAGAAAATATAAATATAAGTAAGCAAAAAATAGTATTATGGTCAACTTTAGTTTTAAGGCTAAATCATAATAATTCTGCTAAAATATTTCAAATCAATAATAAACCAAATGTTTATATTTTAGTACAACAAATATATATATATATATATATATATATATATATATATATATATATATATATATATATATATATATATATACACCTTATATTTTGTCATTTACCGTAACTAGTTACGAATTGTTACGCATCTTTAAGAATAACACTGAAAAGAGAGCCGGGTGGGACAATAGTAACACCATGGGCCTTTGCAAAAACTAAACTAAATACTACACACTAGTGATTCCCCCACTGCTGCGCTGGGACTAAGTTTCTATGCAGTAGTGTCATTGATTTTAAGCTAGCATTATTAGTTTTGGAAGGTATGATTTATCAAACATAAACGTCTTTTTTTTGCTATTTTTGACAGTTCTGAGCAAGGGTGTATATCCGTCAGTCCGCGTGATTCTCATACGAGTAGGATATTCCCTCGCTAATAGCATACTAGTTTTGCCGTAACTTACTCATATTTTGTCATTTTATTTTTCCCCTTTAAGCAAACGAGTCTGTTAACTATAAAAAACGAAGCAAAATTATTAAAGCTGATGGACTTTCATGTATGGGTAAATGAATACATAATATTTAAATAAAACAAACTAAACATATAAAGAAATACAATAGTAATTATGAAATAATAAACGAATAAATTTAAGATATACAAAAGGGAAAATAAGTAAATAGCTGAATAGTTAAATAGATAAATAAATGAATTAACACATTTATAGATAAATGCAAACAAAAATGAATGAAAAAATAAGTAATTAAATGAATATATAAAATGTAAAAAATTAATGGATAAGTAAATAAACTGATTGATTGATAAATAGATTAGTTAATGAATAAATAAATCAACTGATGAAATCAGTAACTGATTAGTTGATAAGCAAATAAAAAAAACAATAAATATAATATATTTATATATCTAGCCACTGATAGTGTTAAACTATTATTCATAATTTTTTTCCACGCATTACATTTTATTATACAATGTACTTGCAATAGTTCCAATATTTTACCTACATTTCCTAGAAACATCGTACAAAACCGAGATGTCACCTCCCCATCTCACTGTCAATTTACACTCGTACACGTTCAGTACCTGTCCGTTTTCCAGTCCTGAGCTCCGTTGGCGCACAGTGAATGAGCGTGACCAGTTGCCGGATGCTTAATAACAATGCATCACCAATTTACAGTAAAATTTTGACTTTTGCTTGATACTCAGGGTCTCAGATTACGTGATGCTTAAAACTAAATGTCAGTATACATACTTTCAAATTTATCTGGTATTTAAATAACAATTAATTGATATTTTATCTATCTGATTATCAATATGGCATTTACTATCAGCAGTCCAAGACGGCACATGAGTCGAGTTAGTCAACGGTGAGTCTTTCCTCAGTCACAGCTGCCTCGTGTGTGTTTAGGGACAATTTTTGATAGCAAGCTATATACATATTAAGCAACATGGAGCGATGGATAATTCGTAGGACTGCAAACAAGGAAGGAACATCAGATACTGACAACAGTGTCTCAGAAACAACTGATGAGATTCCTTCCGAACTACCATCTACCAGTTCTACTTCAAATATAGATAAAAGGCAAGACAAACGTAAGGGTAAGACCTCCCAGTATGACCAATCATCCAAACCCAAACTTCGGAAATATCAAGCAGAATTTATAAAATTCGGATTCACTAGTTTTACCATTGATAAGATGCAGTACCCCCAATGTGTTATGTGCTCAGAAGTACTTGCAAATGAAAGCTTAATTTAAAGCCTGTGAAAATGAAAAGGCATTTGCAAAGCAAGCATCCTTCTCATGCTGATAAACCAATAGAATTTTTCCGTCGAAAGGAGGGAGAGTTGCAGGGTCAAAAACAAGTGCTAGCTCAGAAAACCACCGCCTCTGCCAAAGCTCAGATGGCATCATTTGAGGTAGCATACCTAATTGCACAGTCCAAGCAGCCACATACCATTGGGGAAACCCTCATGAAACCTGGTGCAGTGACTATGAGTCGGATTATGCATGGTAATAAGATGGCCCGTGAGCTGGAAACAGTCCCGCTGTCTAACGACACCATTACTCGACGAATTAATGACATTTCAAATGACATTAAGTGTCAGCTGATTGAGAGGGTTAAGGGAAAGAAGTATGCTTTGCAGCTAGATGAGTCGACAGACATATCAAATTCTGCACAATTACTTGCATTCATTAGATACAGTTTTGGTGGAAAACTTCAAGAAGACATGCTTTTTTGCACTGTACTAGAGGGGACCTGTACAGGTAGTGACATTTTCACAAAGCTAGACACCAAAATACAAAAGGAGGGCTTGTCTTGGGACCAGTGTGTTGGTGTGTGCACAGACGGTGCTGGGGCAATGTTGGGTAAGAGGAAAGGACTTAAAGCAAAAGTTTTACAAGTGGCACCTCACATAAATTTTACACATTGTATTATTCACAGGGAAGCTCTTGCTAGCAAAGCACTCAATCCAGAGTTAAGCAGTGTTCTTCAAACTGCGATTAAAATAGTAAATTACATCAAAACACGTCCCATAAATGCCAGGCTGTTCTCCACACTCTGCAATGAGATGGGCTCGGAGCATGAAGCACTGTTGTTCCACACAGAAGTCAGGTGGCTGTCCCGAGGCAAAGTTCTCAGCCGCTTGTACGAACTATGAGATGAGGTGCGCCTGTTCCTGATCAAATCTGAGTCCCAACTTGCTGACTATCTGACTGACCCTGACTGGTTAGCAAGTCTAGCATATTTGTCTTGTATATTCGAAAGACTTAATCTGCTGAATTTATCACTACAAGGCCCAAACACGAACATCTTGATTCTTTCTGACAAAATTGATGCATTTACAAGGAAGCTGGAACGATGGGCTGTGCGAGTTGATGGGGGCAGTGTTGAAATGTTTCCTGAGGTGGAAGAATTTATGGCGGAGAATGAATTAAGCGTCGATAACGTGAAGGTAATGATCACGACTCACCTACAAGATCTTGTGGACCATTTCAAGAAATACTTCCCAAAAGAGACAACCCCACAACAATATGACTGGATACGGCAACCATTCACTGCTACAGGGGATCACTTATCATCCGACATGGAGGATGAGCTGCTGGAGCTCTCCAGTGATCGGACTTTACAGGCATCGTTTGGCTCAACCACACTGGATGAATTCTGGATTTCAATTGCAAGGGAATATCCACGATTATCCATGGCAGCAATGGATGTATTACTTCCTTTTGGATCAACCTATTTATGTGAAAAGACTTTTTCGGCACTGACTTATATAAAAAACAAATACCGATCAAGACTCAGGGTGGAGGATGATCTCCGAGTTGCCATCTCTGGTATCAAACCCAGGATGGAGTTACTGTGCTCAAAAAAGCAGGCCCATGTATCTCACTAATTGATGTTAGTTATTCATGATAAACTTAGGCCTGTGTAAATACTGTTTTCACTGTGGAATAGGGATATAATTAACTAATCACTACTAGTGGAGCCCCATAGTTGGGCCTAAATATTGATCATTGTCATTAAACTTCCATGAATATTGTACTTTTATTTGAACAGTTACTAAATAAGTAATTATTTCACAAGAAATTCATACAGTTCTTCTAAAGCCAAAAAAAAAAGAAAAAAAAATATTATCTCAGACATAATTTCCAAAATTTTCCAAAATATTGATTTTGAAACTAAAAGGGTATGAAATAGCTTTGAGTCTACTGGATGTTTGTGTGGGTATACTGTCTCATATGAGAATTATAGATCATTAGCTGATTTTAGGTTTCAGCAAATTTGTAATATCAGCACCCAAGTCAAACGCTATAATTATTTTGTTAATCATTTTAAATTTGCAGTGAATGTTTTCATGTTGAACGGGCTGACGTAAGTCTCTCTTTAGAGTTTATGTAAGACAGATCTATTTTAACGGGTTTACTGATCTTAAAGTATTTTATTTTGATTTTTCATTATTTCTCATGTATTT
>NC_090727.1:184058333-184073333 GCF_036898095.1 Palaemon carinicauda | reverse complement strand
TATATATATATATATATATATATATATATATATATATATATATATATATATATATATATATATATATATATATATATATATATATACTGTAAATACACACACACACACATACATATATATATATATATATATATATATATATATATATATATATATATATAAATATGTATATACTGTAAATACACACACACACACATACATATATACATATATATATATATATATATATATATATATATATATATATATATATATATATATATATATATATGCATATATATATATATATATATATATATTTATATATATATATATATATATATATATATATATATATATATATATATATATATATATATATATATATATATATATATATATATATATATATATATATATATATATATATATATATATATATATATATATATATATATATATATATATATATATATATATATATATATATATATATATATACTATGAATCAGAAAAGACAAATCATTGCCGGCTGATCTCGTGGATGTTCACGAAATATATTCATACCGAACAGAATTACAAGCAGACCATCGCCAGTGAGCGCTGTGACGATCGTTTTAGCATGATCATTACCAGCCAACGCCTGACCACCAGAATCGTTCGCCACCCAGAGTCACAGGCGTGAGTCGGAAATATCCCTTTTTATAACAGCTGTAAAATATGATCGTAAAAAAACAGGCACCACCGACTATCAGCTTGCAGAGGCAGCAGCGAAAGTGTAGCGACAATCAACAATTCGTTCTGCTGTGTGATATGATGTGTTCTCTCGTAAATCTGTTTCCTCAGTTTATTGCAGTTCTCCCGGATTCTTGTTTTCTTTCTTACCCAAATTTGACGAGTTTATTCTTCTTTTCCTCGGCTACAGAAATCTTACTTCATTATTGTTATTTTGGCGAGTGTTTATTTTCGGCAACGGGTTTCTGCACACACAAGCTCACTTAAACACAAATAATTTTAGGTATTATACAAAAATACATCTCTCTCTCTCTCTCTCTCTCTCTCTCTCTCTCTCTCTCTCTCTCTCTCTCTGTTTATATATATATATATATATATATATATGTATGTATATATATACAGTATATATATATATATATATATATATATATATATATATATATATATATATATATATATATATATATATATATATATATATATATATATATATATATATATATATAAAGAGAGAGAGAGAGAGAGAGAGAGAGAGAGAGAGAGAGAGAGAGAGAGAGAGAGAGAGAGAGAGATTCATTTATATACGGTATTTTTTCTGCGCCATGCAAATCTTTTAAAATTCTTTAAAGAATATATCAGCTTTGATAACGAAATGTGTAACTTTTGTTAGTTTATCAAGTAGAGCAAATTACTCGATTTCAGCAACTGACATTTGCTAATATTCTCTAAATCGGGGTTTTTTCCACCCTCCACCAGTGTTGATTGATTGATTGATTATGAGTTGACTGGCATCCTGATATCTAAGGTCATTGACGCCGATATTAATTGTTGTAAATAAATAAATGAATATTAATTTAGTTTAAAACAATACAAGCAAAACCATCCTTATAACAGTTAGATATCTTTCAGAGACCTGCTTCTGAAATAAATGTAAAAATACCACTATTATTGTGCAACACATCATGTCCGAGAATCTTGGCAAGGATGAACCAGGCATCCTCATCTTGAACCTCAAACAGATGAGTACTTCTTTCAGTACTATAAGTGGGGCATTCGATCAGCAAGGGTATCAAACAGTAGTCGCAATATGGTTGGTGTTGGCCATTTAGCAGAAACTCGTGTTGTTGATCACCGCAGGGACTTTGCCAATGTCTGTATGGAGAAATCGTCTAAGATGAACATAGGCGTAGGTGGCAATATTGCCCTCCCCTTTATACTGAGACATCTGAACTCAAAATGAGGGGCAACAGGACACCGTCTTGCTCAGGCCCGAAGATTAGATATGTTAAGAATTTCGAAGGTAGAAATTGAGAGAGAAATTTTGAAGCCTTGTTGACGATGGCAAGAATATGTTCTCCATCCAAGAGAACTCTCAGCCGTGAGAATACTGTAGTTTCATCACAGGTGCCAGACTAAAATAGGTTTAAAAGTAAGGAAAGATAAATTTCTTTGACTTTTGATTATTTTCTTTACTATTACATGTTTAGATAACGAGAATGTTGTATGTAGGTTATGCTAATATATTTCCTTCTTGTCACGAAAATATCTTACATGAAAATCTACAATATTTTAGTTCTTGCTCAGGAAAAACATAATAAGATATTTACAGAATACTGATCTTATGCTGTAATTTCATATTTCCTCTTCCACATATATGACACTGGGAATCATATGTATCATTAGTTTACACGAGCTTTTCAGAGTTTAGACAACATGGATATCATGCGTTAATAATAGTTTAACGCTGCTTGTCTAGACCAAACTGCACAGCACAAACTTGTGATCAGTTGCAACTCCTCTACATATTTGGTTTTTTCAAAATCCATTTCCTTCTTTTAATAATTCACCCCAACTTTCTACGCTTAACCTTACCAGTGTTTTCTAGATTCCCAAAACGTTTTGTACCGAAAATGCTACTCAGCTTCTATTTATTTTTTCTTTTACTCAACCACAAAAATTCTTTATATTTTCCTTTCATACATAGTTCAGCATTATTGTGTCGAATTGCACCACTTTGACTTACCTCAACAGTATCCCTTCCATCATTCTTATTCTCAACCCGAACTTTCTTGCACACACCTGCTTCACTTATATACCTCCCCCCTACCCCCAACAAACTCTGGATTCCCTACGGTCTGTACACGTGGCGCTTCCATCTCAGATTTCCCTCAGGCAAATTCACTTTTCCCATCTTTCTTGGAGTTATGGCATTTACAGGGTCTGCGGGAGGGAAAGGAGACAGAGGGCTGCTCTCTCTCGTATTTTACTGAAGATTTTCTTTTCTGTCGTGCATTTCACTCTTTTATATACTGCGTCAGGTTTCATTTTCAGTTTTTTATTAAACTAACAAAAGTGAGAAAATAAGATAATATAACAAACGGCTACAAATTAATTATGTAATGTTATCATTATTAATATTGATCAAATCAAAAGATTACGGCTTGAGATCAGTGTATCTTAAGTTTAGACAAATTTACCCTAACCAAAACATTGGATAATCATGAGGGTTTTGATTTCAAACTCAAACAGCTAGGGTCAATGGGTCTTTTTTTAGCTTAACTGTTAAATTTTTACGTAGGCTAATAGATTGCAAAGAGATAGTAATAGGCATTGTAGTTAGTATAGGAATGGGATATCTTATGTTCCTCAGGGTAGTGTTCTTGACCCATTACTTTTCATACTAGACTGTGTGCATATTATGTTGTTTCGCCTTGAAAACAAACTAGTTGCCTATGCAGATGATGCTGCTCTCTTTTCATCAATCCCCTGAATGTAGATCTGAGGTTTCTGAATCCCATATTAGAGATCTAGCTAAAATTAATTCATGGTGTGAATCATGGGACATGAAGTTGAATCCTAACAAAACTCGAAGTATGATTGTAAGTAGGTCAAGGACAGTGGCTCCTCAACATCCAGGTCTCCGCATTGATAATAATTTTGCAATTATATCAACTCATTTAAAATGCTAGGTGTGATTTTTGTTGAAATATTTTCTTTTGAGAAACACATTAGGTCTGATCGTTCTTCATTTGTACAAAAATGGGTTATTGAGAGAGTCTTTAAAGATTTTCGATGATCAATAATTTCTTCCGAAGAATTGTCTTAATTCTTTCATTCTACATTGTTTTGTGTATAGTTCTCCTATCTAGTCTTAAATAATTGATTCATTATAAGCTAACTTGTCTTCACAAGACAGGTTAGCAGAACAGTCAGAGGACATGACATCACTAACCAAAATGGTAGAATAATTGACTGCAGAAACATTGGCATGAACCAACCTATCATTACCAGACGTGTTTGTAGAACAGTCAATAGTTTAATATGTATCGTAAACCAGCTTATCGTCATGAGATAGGTCAGTAAAGCAATTACCAGTGAATACAGCATAACAAACCAACATGTCTTCGCAAGACAAGCCGGTAGAACAAACAACAGTGGAGACATCATTACAAATCAACACATCATTGTCAGATGTGCAGGTAGAGAGTTTTCTGATGAGTTTCAGGACTCCAAGAAAAGAGAGTAAATAAATTAGAACTGAGGACCTCCAAATCCTGATCAAGCTTTGGCATTTTAACTATCTTTGGTCAGACATCAATTTTCTCATCTACCAAGGCTTCCTTTGTAGTTTTAGTAGAAGGAACCGCTATCAGATGGTGGCCTTATCAGGATGTGCTTCCCGTCAACTGCTCCGATGCAATTAGGAAAGTTCTGCTTTTTGGAAAACCCCTCTGCTACACGCATCCACTCCTCCGCTGTTTAGGGTGTCTGTTAATATGAGAAGAATGTTAAGGTCTTTTAAGCATTCGCGATATATATAAACTATTACCCCCCCCCTCTCTCTCTCTCTCTCTCTCTCTCTCTCTCTCTCTCTCTCTCTCTCTCTCTCGTGTGTATGTGACAGGAAATTAGGAAAAATAATACACGTTGGCATACACTAATGGTATTTATCTATTTTCAGTTTTTCAATGATCCTATACTTCAACAAAATTAACATGGTACTGTAACCCATACAACACCAACGCCTGTCACACTTGTCCCAAGTACATCACAGGATAATGTACGACCTGCAACGCATGAGTCTTCACGCATTCAGACTCAAAGTACCCGAGGGAGAAAAAGGTCTCTACCCACTAATGAGAGGCATGCAGTGCTTCAGGAAGTGCTTCATCAACTGAAGGAACTATCTCGATCGGAGAAGTAGGATAGCGATGAACAAAGTGCTTTTGGTGATGTTGTTGCCAATGATTTGCGGAAGATGAATGAAGAAAATAGGATCCATGCACAGAAACTAATTTCTGAGGTACTTTATCTGGAAAAATTAGGGAAGCTCACGTTTTCAACCAAGGTTGTTGTTTAATTATGTATGACCATAATTATGTCTTTATTGAAATTGGCATTAACATGTTTACCCTAAAGCTGTGAAAGTAACAGTTATAGTATGTGTTTGTCCCAGGTTTAGAAACTATTCATGAAGAACTTTACATATATGTAAAGATATAGTTTTACCCGACTGGTTGCACTTCAAGGTGGGTAATGTACGAATAGCCAAACACCAAGCACGTAGCTATTTTTTACATACACATAACAAGATGTATATTGTATGTAATTAATCTTGCGTCTATGCTCAACTGTAGGGATGTACTTCACATTATGCAAGTCATTTTCATTACCTTCATAATATTATATGCACCGTCACAATCAAGCATTACTTACTTTTAAATATGGATCCTTAAGCACATCATAGATGGCTTTGCACGTATCAGGAATGATTGCAGACAGACTCGGTTTTGAAATTCTTGTACTGTATTGAAGGGCACTGAAGGAGCACCCGGTGGAAAGATACATCAACGTTGCTTCCAGACGTGCTGCAGGTGAAATGCTCTCCCTCATACAGGTGTCTTGCTTGGTTATAAAAGGTTTAACCTTTTCCAGTAAATCGTAGAAAGTGTTTGGGTCCATGCGCATATAGTTTGTGATGTCCGATTCATAGCCAGTTCTCAATTCTTGGAAAATGGTTGCATGGCTTCCCCTTTCATTTCGTTTGTGCAACCAGTCCTTGCACCATACCCTTCTTGGCATCTCCTCCTCCTCCTCACAGAGTACAGCAATGATCATAATACATAGTGCAATTTTTTTGGCCTTGTTTTTTTCCTGTGTATCATGGTAGTGATGCACTGCACCAGTCGTCCAAGGCCACACACTGAATTAAATGCCTGAGTTACCAATGGACATCACCTTCAAACATTGTCCACCGGTCTATGACCTGTGAGCAGATTCGAAACGGTGGTAAACACCCTCATCTGGTACCACTGCTTGTTGCCAGATCCGCTTCCATTGTTTCACTGCTTATGATGTCATCCTGCTTCTCCTGTGATATGGTAACGACTTTGTCCGTCGAACATAGTTCGATCGTGTAAACGCACCTTTTGGTTCCACATGTCCCTCAACCATCTGGCAACTCGTTTGTGCGAGCTTACGCCGAGTTTACGCCGAGTTTACGCGCGTATTTACGCCGAATTTCCACGGAAATAAGTTACGCACGATGCAGCAATTCACGTCGCTTGATTATTTAAGACAATAAATCATTTCACGCGTCATTGCAATTGATCATCAGAGGGTTAATATACAAACATTATTTTTTTTTCAATTTAAAACAAAATAACAATTCAGATTCCAGGACAGGCTCTAAATTCTCTTACGGTCAGCTATATCATAACGCAGATTAAATAAAATTCACTTCAATGTTTTATTCCTAATTTCAATCAATCTGGAATAGAAAATAACAAAACAGTAACACCAAAATAATAGCCTGCAAGCGTATAACAGTTACTATATCTAAGATCAATGAAAATGTTTAGAATATTTTACAGATTCGTAAAAAACTCACAGATTACGTAATGATAGTATTAATGATAATGCATACAAATCCATAAAGTGATACAGGCCCGTAATGTAAAGTCTCAAGGATTTTAGACTTAGATGACGTCAGGAGAACAACAAATTCAGCGTCAAATTTTGAAAGAGGTTCCAGAACGAAGTTCATGTTTAAGAGATGATAATAGGGAACAAAGTTCCTGATGATATTCGATCTTCAAAGATTTCCGAATTTTTCTTTTAAAATCAGCAATGTTGTAAAAATGGAAGTAAATATAAAGCGTCACAACAGGTTTCAAAAGATGTTTTAGCAATAGTTGAAGCAAATCTCTTCGTAAATGCCCTAGCAATTTTTTTTTGGATACCTGACAGAAACGTTTTCTATAAAATGTAATTATATACAGGGTGAACTATATTATGAATCAAGTATAGCTGGCGGCGTTGGTAATTTTCGTGAACTACCAGTAACTCTTGTCCTAGATTACAGTGATACCTTTGATTTACACACACATACACACAGACACACACACACACACACACATATATATATATATATATATATATATATATATATATATATATATATATATATATATATATATATATATATATATATTCAAATAAGCCATACATTTTAATACATTGATATCGGGATTCTCTTATCAACCTCGGGATCAAAGCCCCAGGCGGAACGACTCAAAGACAATAGCTTCTGACCGGCCGGAAATTGAACCCTGGTCCATGAAACTTGTAATGACAGTGACAAAGCACTTAGCCACGAAGAAAGATAAAAGTCAATGACAATTCTTCTCTACTTATACCTCTCAAATTCAGGTTTTTTTTGGTTTCTTTTTTTTTTGTACTAAGAATTAAAATCAACCCATGTTCACTATCGTAGCGAATTGGTATGTTTGTACTAGTTATTCGATTAATTATATGCAGTGGACTAGTAATGGCCCATTATATATATATATATATATATATATATATATATATATATATATATATATATATATATATATATATATATATATATATATATATATATATATATATATATATATATATATATGATAAATTTTGCACATTTAGACGTGTTTTTCATATTTAAATAAGCCATGTATTTTAATACATTATTGTCTGGATTCTCTTATCGACCTAGGGATCAGAGTCCCAGGCTGAATCACTCAAAGATAATAGTGTCTGACCGGCCGGGAATCGAACCCTGGTCTGAAAAAACTTGTAACAGCAGTGGCATGGTATTTAGCCACGACGTAAAATAAAAGTCAATGACAATTCTTCTGTACATATACCTGTCGAATTCAGGTTTTTTTGTACTTAGGATTGAAATCAGCCCATCTTCACCATCCTAGCTAATAGGTATGTTTGTACTTGTTATTCGATTAATTACATGCAGTGGACTAGTAATGGCCCATTATATATATATATATATATATATATATATATATATATATATATATATATATATATATATATATATATATATATATATATATATATATATATATATATATATATATATACACACTGTTAGCAATGGCGTTCATTTCGCCACCTTTTTCAAATAACAAAAGACCCCGCCAGCAAGCCTGAGTCAAAATGCCACGAGTTTTGGGACCCTACCCAGAGTCTCACCCCCCTCCAACCATCCTATACCAGTCTACTCCTCCTGAGATCTCAATTTCAGCTACCTTCTACGAGTCACGTGACACCGAGGTCCCTGGAGAAGGAGGGAAGCGAGCTGTGAAGGATGTGGGGACACGTGATCAAGCCTGACCAATAGGACAGCGGTCAGGCCAATCCCCCTTACCCTCCCCCAATTGGGGGGTCAAGTGGGGTTGATCTACCCAGGGAAAACTGGAGAGCTTCTTCTTATCTCAACCTCCATGAGGATAACATCTCCTCTTCTTCACTCAACCTCCTTGAGGGAAACAACATTGCTCTTCACCCTCAAGACATCAGGGAGGCAGGACCTCTGTTTACATATCCTTCCAAAAGGGAAGGAACCAGAGTTTTGACTAAAGGTAAGGTGTCTGATTTTGAGATTCTCAATATCCTTACCCAACCTCCCATCCTTTCCTTATCACACCCCATTTTTCCTTATCCTCTAAAGAAAATCCTACCCACTGAACCTTGTATCCTATCCCCCATACCCAGACCACGTGTGCTGTTTAGTCCAAGTTTCAATTAATTCACCCTGTGACAGTGTTGATTCCCATGTGTAACGTTTAAATCCCTAAGCTTGGCATTTTCATTTAATTTGCTTAAAATTTTTAACCACACGACTTCATCGTGTCCCAAGCCGGTAGAAGTAAGTGTGCTGTTAATAATTCAATTTATTTCCCCTTCCAGGGAACGTTGATTACTGTGCTGGGGTTTCATCCATGGCCCACCAAACTCCACCCGAAGCTCCTCGTGGCGTAAATTATAGTAGTTACCTGTTGTGCTTCCCTTTCTTTTATTAATTTTTATTTAAATATTATTGTAAATACATATATTTGTCAGTATTCCTTGTATCATTGCTGACTGGCGACCTACCATTGTTATTTGTTTTGTTATGGCCCTTGAGTCCCTTAAGCAAGGCCGGACTCGAACCAGTGGCCCGTAACATATTGGCGACCTTGCCAGGATTCGCTAAGACAATAATTTCAAATTAATTTTATTAAAAGTCAAATTCCCCCCTTTCCTGTCTTTAGCGACTTGACGAACCTCAATTTAATTTCAAGTAAATTATATAATCACTGGAGTTGGAACCGTGGAAGAAAACAGCAAAAGCATTCTATTCTCATTGTTAAAGTTTTGTGTTTATTAGTGAGTGTGCGCACCGCGAACCCTTTTGTTTTGAAAACCGCGTGGTAGATTTTAGTCCTATTGTTTAGCACTTTAGCAGGATAGCCAACCGCGTAAGAAGAATTTGTGTTCTGTTTTTTTTTTCTGATTGTTTATAATCAAAGTGGTTTAAATTTTCCATTTGTTAAAACATTGTGCATTAGGTGAATGGCTTATTGTGTTATTGTGTGTTTAAAAAAGAAAATAAGTGAAGTGAAACTTACGATATTTTAGGACAAAGAGCGTGGCAGGCTGAGCACGTGTTCATTTCAAAACATGGCCAACCTGATATAACTCAGCCCATCGCCGTGTTTCCAGACGAAGCCAAGGTTTAATATTGTCTGCAATTATTATCTTTGTCAATTGTTTACCAATTCTATGCAGACCTGAGATTTTAGTCGAATTATTGTACATTGGTAAGTGATTCATGCACATCAATCATTTAATCTTGTCCATGGAATATTTTATCATTTATCTTTAGTGCTAGGATACCAGCTAGTCTCATATCGGAACTTTTGGCTTACGATTCACGTAAACGTTTTACGGCAGTGAGGCATAATTCTGTAGAGTAACGGTAAGACCACGTGGCGTTCCTTATTTCGATTTTTTTCTTTGATAGTAAGGGTTCTTAATTTCATTTTATTACTTTCATGGGATATTATTTTCATTTACATTATTGATAGGGATAAATTTTTCCTTCATATATATTGTGCAGTGAGTGATTGTTTAATTTCGTGTTAAAACTAAGTGAATTGAAATTTACGAGATTTTAGGAAGAAACCGTGGTAGACTAAAACACGTGTTAATTTCCTGTGTTGGTAACCGTAAGCACACGTGGCATTCTTTATTTCAATTTTTCCTTTTCACAGTAAGGGTATGCAATTTCATTTTGTTACTTACGTGGGGTATTATTCTTATGTATATTTTTGAAAGGGGATAATTTTCGTTAGACTGTGTAATATGGTTAACCTAAAGATAAAGGACTTATGATGTCACATTTAATTTAGTTTTTTTCAGTCAGGGTATAGGATCATTAAGATAAAATATTTGGGAGCGTAATTTATCAAATTCATTTTTCTTCTAAAGGGAAAGTATGTAAAGGGGCTGATGTTTAACGAAGCATTAAGCAATCTCAGTGACATTGTCTGTTTTATTTTAATTTGTTATACTTTAAGTATAAATACAAACTTGCTTTAAAGTCACAGAGTTGCAAGTGGTGGTGTTGCAAGAACGCACCCACACATTTTTACAAATCCATTTTTTTCCTTAAGACTAGCATAGGAGGGTCACACATCGTGGAGATTCCATTTTTTTTTCCTTAAGTCTAGCATAGGAGGGTCACACATCGTGGAGATTCCATTTTTTTTCCTTGAGACTAGCATAGGAGGGTCACACATCATGGAGATTCCATTTCTTTCTTTAAGTCTAGCATAGGAGGGTCACACATCGTGGAGATTCCTTTTTTTTTCCTTAAGACTAGCATAGGAGGGTCACACATCGTGGAGATTCCAATTTTTTCCTTAAGACTAGCATAGGAGGGTCACACATCATGGAGATTCCATTTTTTTACCTTAAGACTAGCATAGGAGGGTCACACATCGTGGAGATTCCATTTTTTTTCCTTAAGACTAGCATAGGAGGGTCACACATCGTGGAGATTCCATTTTTTTTCCTTAAGACTAGCATAAGAGGGTCACACATCGTGGAGATTCCATTTTTTTTCCTTAAGTCTAGCATAGGAGGGTCACACATCGTGGAGATTCCATTTTTTTTCCTTAAGACTAGCATAGGAGGGTCACACATCATGGAGATTCCATTTCTTTCTTTAAGTCTAGCATAGGAGGGTCACACATCGTGGAGATTCCATTTTTTTCCTTAAGACTAGCATAGGAGGGTCACACATCGTGGAGATTCCAATTTTTTCCTTAAGACTAGTATAGGAGGGTCACACATCGTGGAGATTCCATTTTTTTCCTTAAGACTAGTATAGGAGGGTCACACATCATGGAGATTCCATTTTTTTCCTTAAGTCTAGCATAGGAGGGTCACACATCGTGGAGATTCCATTTTTTTCCTTATGACTGGCATAGGAGGGTCACACATCGTGGAGATTCCATTTTTTTCCCCTTAAGTCTCGCATAGGAGGGTCACACATCGTGGAGATTCCATTTTTTCTTTTCCTTAAGACTAGCACAGGGGGTCATTCATTGTTGTGATTCCATTTATTTATGACTAGCATAGAGATTCACCCATTGTTGTGATTCCATTTTTTCAAAAGACTAGCATAGAGGTTCACCCATTGTTGTGATTCCGTTTTTTTTAAAGACTAGCATAGAGATTCACCCATTGTTGTGATTCCATTTTTATATGACTAGCATAGAGATTCACCCATTGTTGTGATTCCGTTTTTTTATGACTAGCATAGAGATTCACCCATTGTTGTGATTCCATTTTTATATGACTACCATAGAGATTCACCCATTGTTGTGATTCCGTTTTTTTCAAAGAGTAGCATAGAGATTCACCCATTGTTGTGATTCCATTTTTATATGACTAGCATAGAGATTCACCCATTGTTGTGATTCCATTTTTATATGACTAGCATAGAGATTCACCCATTGTTGTGATTCCGTTTTTTTTAAAGACTAGCATAGAGATTCACCCATTGTTGTGATTCCATTTTTATATGACTAGCATAGAGATTCACCCATTGTTGTGATTCCATTTTTTTTCAAAAGACTAGCATAGATGTTCACCCATTGTTGTGATTCCAATTGTTTAAAGACTAGCATAGAGATTCACTCATTGTTGTGATTCCGTTTTTTTATGACTAGCATAGAGATTCACCTATTGTTGTGATTCCATTTTTTTCCTTTTTGTACTAGCATAGAGATTCACCCATTGTGGTGATTCCATTTCTTTTATGACTAGTATAAAGGTTCACCCATAATTGTGATCTCATTTTTTCCCTGACTACCCCAGAGGGTCACCTACTGTATAGTTGTGATTCCGTTTTTATTGTGTAGTACAGTTGTCATATATATCGTTACTTGTTTGGACGAATTACAACCGAACAGCCTAAGCTCACCCATTGTCGTGGCCCTGGTTTTCAAGTTAGGCTCTTGTTCAATTACTTGCAAGGCTTGCTATTTGGTGATAATTCTTTCTCGAATCTCGAAAGGCATTTTTCTCAGCCATTGTGCATTTTGCCCAGCTCCATCTTCATCCTTCCTTCCACAAGACTCTTGCATAAGGCTAGAGCGTCTTTCCCCTCCGTGTAATTTCTGGCACGGTCAACATCGTACCTTGTGCTGTTGAGTTTTTCTTGTCGCTGTCTCCTCAAAAACTTAGCAAAATGACTGCTGCTGAAATCAGTGCATTTGTGGACTTGGCAGAAAGACAAGGCTATGAGGGAGAAGCATTGCGAAGGTATGTGCGGGAGCTCATGAATGAAGACAAAGCCCGGAGAAGAACAGAGCAAGAAAGGATGCGGTATGAAAGAGAGAGAGCGCATGAATTAAGAATGCAGGAGATGGACGCCCGATTGGCACAACTCAATCACTTGCCACCTCAACCCAATGTTGCCAAAGTCCAGCAGGACAATCGCAGGAGGACCCACTTCATTGAAGGGTTTACCGAGGAACTCCCTACAGTGGAACTGAAGGTGACCACGTCCCAGCTCAGCAAGAAGTGTGGACTGGGGGCAGGGAGTGATCTTGCACATGAGGGCTACAACTCATGCTTGGGTCAAAAGCCCGTGAAGGGTGTACAGCGAGTGCCCCTCAGGTGCATGAAGGCTGCCAAGCCGGAGCCTAAAACTGTTAGGATGCAACCTGCATGGGAAGACGACTGGCTCGGTGACATTGACCTTGGTGAGGTAGCTTGGCTAAGTGAGGAGGCCCAAGAGTCTTCCTCCTCCAGCAGTGAGTCTGAGCTTCGTACGCCAGAAGTTAATTCTGGTGAAGGTGTGCCACTTTCCACCACAGGGGATAGGGCTACTCCAAGCGTCATGCCAGAGACCTCAGAGGAGGGCCAGGGTCCCTTTTCCCACTGTGAGTCTGAGCCGAGTACCCGCAAATTCAATCCAGGTGAAACTGTGCCACTGAACATCCCTGGAAATAGGGCTATCTCAATCACCAGGCCAGAGGTCTTAGAGCAGGCAAGAGGCGAACCACCCATCAGCGCCGAGACCCCAAGGAGCCAGACAAAGCTCATCAGGTTCCCACTGCTGGATGATACATTGGTAAACAACAGGGCACCCGCCAACTCGAACGAGGTGGAAATGAATGACCCCTCTAAGGCTGAGTTCCTGCTAAAGGATGAGGTGCCCCTTAAGATCACCCGAGGTTCTCACGATCCTGCTGAGGCCCTGCGCCAGCATATAGTTGTCCCCCATAATTCCCGCTTGTCGGTGCTACGAATGGCCCATGAGGGACTGGGAGGGCACTCTGGGGTGAAGCGCACAACAAAACTGCTGCAGCCCCATTTCTTCCGGCCGGGCTTGCAAAAGGGTGTTAAGGCTTCCGCACCCTTTTGCCATCCGTGCCAAGTCATAGGTAACTCTAAGAAAACCGTTCCGAGGGCCTCGCTCCAACTTATCCCATCCATAAGTGTTACAGAGATGACACAATTCTTTTATTGGTATGGCTTCCTAGCCACATTTCAGAAGGACGAAGGTTCCCACTTCATGGCAGAGGAGTCACGACCTCTGACCATACTCATAATTCATTTTTGGCTTCACCAGGTGCAAGCAGGAATTCCCAACTGTGGAGTTTAAATGGCAGCATAAATTTCTTCCAGACATGGGAAAAACTCCAAACTCAAGAGAAAGAACTCTCAGGCATGGGCTCATCTCTTGAGCACCTTGGTTCCTATCGCGCTGACCATGTTTTCCCACAGACATTCCTAACGGACCATAACCATCTAAACTACTTGACTGAGCTACGTAATGGGAATAAAGGGCTCATGAGGTGCGGCATAGACCTCCAGAACTACAACTGGAAGGTCAAGCGCCTAAAGAACTCGTATGAGAGAGATGTGTTCTCCCGGCATTAGTGCCCAATGCACAGTGCCATGTCCATAGCGTAGCCATAGTCAGTAGGTAAATTTAGTTTGTATGAAAAAATATTTATTGGCCTTGGTGTCTCCCCAGGTAGATAAACTTGAGGAGCCATCTTGGCATCATTATTTGTATTTAATTCATTTTCATGTATTTATTTTATCCTTTTTTTTGCATATATGCCAATTTTCTTTAATTTTATGCCTACCACTGCACTGGGTCACTTAACTTTAACCATCTTTTACATTTTAATTTTCAATTTTGCATTTTTTAATTTTTTCAGTTGCTGCCTCACAGCCAGCATACTTATTTCTATGTGGCACTTAAAGTTAATTTACTGTCAAAATAACGTAAAGTGATGACCCTAGTTGCAGCTTAGATATTTATCCATTATCGTGGTGAGACTCACTGAGGGAGGAATCATTAAGGCTAGTGGCTTCAGACCTTGCTTGCAGAATTCTTGTCCTGTTTTAGGACAAAATCTCTGCTAAAATGGGGGG
>NC_090727.1:184000833-184053333 GCF_036898095.1 Palaemon carinicauda | reverse complement strand
CCTTAGGTCGCGTGGGCTCACCTGGGTTCAGCTTCCAAACAGGTGAGGGTCATTGGTCGTAGGATAACCCAGTTGAGGTGCCATATAGGGACTTTAGGGCAGGGCAATGTAACATTTTAAGGAGTAAGTAGGAGGCAGGATATAATGCAAAATACGAAGAGAAATATAGCAGCTCTAAGGGAATATACATACATGATAATCCTACCTATTCAGGCTTACTAAAAATCATTAATTTAAATGAGCAATTAGCAACGGGCTGGTGCAATGGGCATACATGTTAAAATTAATCAGACCTGAATAGGTACTGAGAGATAAAATAAGCTGCTTGTAAGTCAGCAGTACTAACGTTAGATTCAAAACCAATGTAATGATATATCTCGATATACGTTGTTTAAGGAAAGAACTATAGTACACCGGCGTCAGGCTTTTGTTTTGCGTGTCTACGCAGTGACGTCATGAACATGACGTACGGTATTGTCGACGAAGGTAAATTAGCGGAGTCTCCCCGTATTTTGTTAAAGAAAACGTACAGTGAGGGAGCAAAAGATTTTAGGAGTAACTATAATATTGGGAGCGACAACAAGATACTGACGGAAAGAAATGTGAAGAAACTTTTTTCACAGAATAGATGGATCCACAGGATATATATATATATTATATATATATATATATATATATGTGTGTGTATATATATATATATATATATATAGATATAGATATATATATATATATATATATATATGTTCAGACGTAACTGAATCAGTTACGTTAACGACAGTTTCACAAAGAGTTAGGGGGAGTAGTACTGTAAAAGTCAAAACGTCCTAAGGACCAACGGGAGGTAATACTGTAGAACAATACAATAAAGGATTGACACCGATAGCTTTAGATTGACGTAAATATAAACTTACCCTTAAGTCATATCTCACCTCATGTGGTAACTCATTTAGTTATTTCAAAATGTAAAGGTCAAGTTGAAAACAGTTATTAATTTTAACCTAAAAAGGGCGTTTATTTCCATAAAGTACAACAGGAATTTTCACCTAACTGACACAGAAAAAAAACAGCAAAACTACCTAATTGAAATTTGAATAAAGACCGCATGGCATCTGAAAAAATGAACAATGCCAAGAAAATGGTCAAATCAATTAAATCGTAGATCAATAGTCAAATAACTAATCAACCAATGAAAGTAAAAATGATGACTGAAATAATACCAGAAGTTCTACTCACTACTCTGAACACATTCTTCTCGGGCAATAAAATTTCAAACTTGATAGAGGGGAACGGGAACACAACTTATGTTAATGGACACGCCACGAATGATCAAACCAGACAGTTTGAACATGACTTCCTAGCCAAGGTTGAGCACCGTTAATTAGTACTCATGCTCTTGAGGGTTGATTGTAGACGTTGAAGTGGAAGCATCTTGTAAACTGTTAACAACACGGTGCATCTTCACTTCTGCACTGACGTGTTTTGTCTTCTTAGGCCTATCTTCTGAATAATGGCACAAAGTAAGGCATACTGTTGGTTAGTAAATGGTTGACCAACAGGTAGTCGAACCGACGTCTATGTTACAACGACGTCTCAGATGAAGAGGCTATGCCTATGTCCGCCTTCCACACTTCCTGGTTTTTAAGTGGGCTGCTCACACGCTTCTGCCTCCCGGTGCTGAGCTGGTTCAAACAGGTCGAGTTTTTCTTCTTCAAATTTTCATGAGTACATGGTTCGCTGAAGGGTACTTTTTATAAATACAAGGATCATTCTTGAAACTCCAGGGGAAAGTAATTATAAAGAAATCCTACTGTCTGGCTCATAAAAATTAATATACATACACAAAAACTAAGTGGCGTTTAGTGATGTTCAATAACACAGAAAACAATCCTAGCTAAACAGACTCATAAATAGGTACTGGGATGTAAATAGCAATAAGCTATGATCAATGAGTTATGTAAATTAAAGAGTTACTTAAATACAAACCAATTGTGGTTAAACATCCAAAGCTTCAAAAGCATTTGGAACAGAGGGAGGATCTGGTAACTGGGGTGTCGTGAGCGAATCAGGACCACCTTGCTCCAGTTCAGTGATATAGGGACCTGCGACATTTATCTCCAATGGGATAAGACTGTTAATGGGACGCACATATATTCCATGAGGGGTGCGCACCTTCACAGATCCAATATGACCATCTTGACCGGGGTAGGTTTCAAGAATACTGGCCATGGGATAATCTTCCCGATTTACTTCATCCAAAATTGACAAACATAAATCTCCCATTTTAGGAGGCACAGGGTGGATACGATTATTTTTTATGTGACGGTCACGAAGGGAATTCCCATAATCCTGGGTCCATCGTTTTAAAAACACTTGTAACATGTTCGTGAGTTTCTGATAACTAGCTGGGAGGCTGTTCCCTTCCCTATATGTGGGGTCATTGAGGTCGGTCATAAGGACCTGAGGAGCAAGTGAGAGGGTTCGACCATAAAGCAGATGACTCGGAGTCAAGGGGGTATCAGTAACGTCGTTGACATCCAAGCAAACTAAAGGTTTATCGTTGATGACGCATTCGTCTTCTTGTACCAAAGTGACAAATTCATTATAGGTAGGATACAAGTGATACATGGCTTTCCTTATATTAAGTTTGGTGAAGCATATTAGCCTTTCATAAAAACCTCCCTGCCAAGGGGCACGGGGAGTGATGAATTTCCAGGTCAGGTTATGGGAAGATTTAAACCCATCAGTTACAGGGTGATGCATAAGTTCAGTTAGAAGAGTTTGACCAGCTTGGAAAGTGGAAACATTATCAGAGACGATACAGCGTGGCATACCAAATCGAGCGGCAAATCTGCGCACTGCTTGCACAAATTCAATTACCGTTAACGAAGTTGTGACTTCTAGAGCTACGGCTCTGGTTGCTGCGCAGGAGAAAAGCAAGATGTAAACAATATCTACATGTGAATTGTATACCTTAAAAGCTCCAGTGAAATCTAAGCCAGTTACTCGGAAGGGCACTCTTGAAATGAGTACGGGGCCGCTTGCACCTTCCAGTAATGGATGCAATAGCGCAAAATTATCTTGATTTTCTGCCGCATTTGCGGAACCCAAAATTGTTTACGCAATTCAACAAAGAGTGTTGAAGTATTACAGTGCAGAAAACGTTCATGCCAATGTCTGACGATAAGTGTCCAAAGGGCACAATGATGTTCCAGCAAAATGGGATCTACATAATCTAATTCCACGGGGGCATTACTGAAACGGGAACTAGCTTTGAGAAGACCTTGGTTATCCAGATAAGGTTTACGTTGGCCGATGAAAGCTCGTTTGTCCGAATGGAGACGAACGTCTTCACCTTGCACTTGCTTCAGAATGTTAGGATAACTTTGGGTCTCGGAACATTTCAACATGACTGTTAAGGGTGGAAGGTTGAATTTATTGGTTAGATTAGGGCAACGTTGTGACAAGGGTTGTATCCATTGGGGAATTAGACAAAGGAGTGCAGTGTAGCACTTGATCGCATCATCAAGGGAGCTGTAATGATCAAACAGTCGTACTCCCGGGGGATCGAGCCGAATAGGACTTGCACATATCTCCGGGTTAATAGAGAACCTGCTTTGATCGGGGTACTCTGAAGGGTTACTGAGCCAAGGAGGGCCTTGTAGCCAAAATTTATTTTTAAGAATATGCATGATAGCGACACCACGCGATGCCAGGTCCGCAGGATTGCTATTTGTGGGGACATGCTTCAGGTTAAGATTACAAGTGAATTTAATGTTAATTATCTCCTCCACACGGTTAAGGATGTAAGGGGAGTTACTTTTAGAATTATGGACCCACTGGAGGGCAGTTGAAGCGTAAGACCAAACATTGACCGAAGCGTATATGCCAGGGCCCAGTTCTGACAAGTGTTTGGCTAAACGACAGCCCAATAAGAGCGCAGCTACTCGAAATGCGAGCTTGGAAGCATCGGCAAAAATGTGTAATGCTGGTTGACTGCCATCATGCGCATTACGAGGGACTTTAATTTGTTCAAGACCTATGTACCTTTTGATGATATCACTCAGTTCTTGAATATGCTCAGGGTTAATAGGGGTGTCCCAGCCCTTGTCAGTCATCCACAGTTTTTGAATGAAGAGTTTGCCTAGAATTGTAACAGGCGAAATAAGACCAATAGGGTCATAAATGGAAGAAAACAAGGACACGACCTTTCTTTTAGTGTTGATGTGGGAATGACTTATCTCTAATTCAGGGGGTAATTTAACATTCAAGGTATCATTAACAGTATCCCATTCAAGACCGAGGTAATCATGAATGCCTCTTTCTGTGAAATTGCCATTAAGAGGGGCATTAGTCGTCCATTTGGCTAACGGCATGTTAACCTTTAACATAAGTGCCTCAATGAGGGGCCTCTCTCTCAGAATGTCTTTGGGGTCGACATAACAGCGTTGAAAGTTATCAATATAGAAACTTATTTTGAGTGTCGACACCAATCTACTGGACTGACTGTCGAAATGATGTTGGATAGTTTGGTTAAGCAAGTAGGGGCTCGAGGTGGTGCCGAACAGAACGACTTTAAATCGATATGCGACGAGCCTTGTCATTTCTGGATCTTCAAAGAAAAGAAAGCGACAGAAGTCTCTCTGTTCTGGGACAATCTCTATGCGAAGGAATGCCTTGGAAATATTTGCAGTTAAACCAAAGGGCTTCTCGCGGAACATTAAAATCATCGATTGAATCTTCGATGCAAGATTGGGTCCTGTGTACAGAGAATCATTCAGAGAAAGTGAATTTGGGTTCGACCTGGATGAAGCGTTGAAGACAATACGTATAGGGGTGGTGGCTGAATTCTTAACTACGGGATGATGCGGTAAATAATGTACTTTTCCATCAACAGGGGTGTCTAAGGGGACAGGCTCAATAAAAGTTTTTTCAAGATACTCATCCAGAATCTTACGGTAATCAGTAAACAATTGGGGGTTCTTTGATTTTTTGACTGACATGAGTTGGGCAAAGGCTCTAGCATAATTTGAAGCGGGATGCTTATCACTCTTGAAAGGTAGCTGAACAACATACTTTCCAGTTTTGTACTGAGTAGTTCTCTTGAAGAGATCAACTGCTTTCTCTTCAAGATGGCTGAAGGGTTCTTTAGTGATACCAATGGTGTCAAGTTTCCAAAGGTTTTCAAGGGGCGGGTTTATAGTCATAGGTGAGTCAACATCAATTCGGTTAATGGTAATTGTGACTGCGCTGACATCCCTTGGGTCGACGTCAGGACGTGACCAATTAGAAAACTCTCCCCAAACCACGTAACCGGCGGGAGTGCTAAACAGGTTTACACCTTGGATATTATGAGTATGCTTGAGGGGCCTGGGAAGATAATGATCTTAATACCGGCAGCACTATCAGCGGGACATTGATCCGTGAGACGAATTCCATTAGCTTCTAACGTACGGACAGTACGGGTGTAACCTGATGCCTTTACCTACATTGGCACTAATAATAGCCACATACTTATGTCTCCGTCTGCTGATTTTCATATTAAATTGTAGTAGATTGGAGCTCTTAGGGGGTTCGGAACAATTAAATGAGTTAAGCTGGAACACCATCTGTCCAACAGGTTTAAGATTTAATGATTTAACAACAATTGGGTGCACAAAAGTACGTTGTGCACCACAATCTAGAAAAACTCTTGTGGAGTGTTTAAATTTACCGGAGACTAGTTTGGCAGTGAAAGTCGGTAATGCAACTGGGATGAGGTCATTAGGCTCAACCCTCACGGTGTTGTTGCGGATGCAAGCAATATGATTGAGGTTTACCGTAGGGGTATTGATTCTGTGAAGGATAAGGGGTTGCATGTTAGGGGGGTTAATAATGGGAGATCTAATGGGTTGCATGTTAAGGGGGTTATTAATGGGAGGTCTAATGGGTTGCATGTTAGGGGGGTTATTAATGGGAGGTCTAAGGGGTTGAGAGTTAGGGGTGTTGTTAGCAAACCCACTAATGGGTTAGATGAACTGGTTGGATACTGCAAATATATTTGGGCATACAGGCAATTTATGAGCCTGCTGACAGTTCAGGCAAGCAATGGTTGCATTGCAATTGCTGGCAAAGTTTTGAGTGGAAAAAACATTTTGTGCAACGATTCATTTCTTGCAACCTTGATATCCTACTTCATGAATCGGGGAAATGGGGACATTTGGATTGCACGAGGTCACTATTGCCACAAAAAATACATTTACCTCTAGCAGTCCCGTTACTGGGGCCAGCGATAGGCCATCCATTTGATCGACTAGGAGTTGTTTGTATATCCACGGACCGTACAGGCCCGTTATTAACTTTAAGTTTAGGTATATGATTGTTTCACGTTGGAGGAAGGAGGTCTAGGCTGGTTAAGTGATTTACCGGAAGAGCGTGAGTTTTCGTAACAGTTGGCTCGCGCGGGTTTATCTTGGGTATTAGGTTTGGGCCGTCGTCAGGAAGGGTCATGAGCTTCATCATTTCCTTCATGCGAGTATGAGTTTACAGGGCCCTTTTCATTTCGGCCAAGGTTACTTCCTCGCGATTGTAATATTGGTAAACTATACCTAGGTGGAAGGGTCTGAGCTTACTAGTGAAAACATGCTCTAACATTACCTCTGGTAAAGACGAGTCAGTTAGTTGTACATATTCAGTTTCCGTGGTGTCCCATTCCATGAGGAAACGACGGAGATCAGTGCTATCATCATTAGGGGAGGATGCTTTATGAAATTTATCTATCACGAGGTGTTTAGTCAGAATGGGGGACTCATACTCTTGCTTAAGACAGTCTATCGATCTCTCTTACAGACCCTCTGTCCACACTTGGTTACCGAGAAATCTACGCTCCGGTCCCTCCAGGGTACGCAACAAAATCTTGTATTTTTCTGTGGGGGCGTACTTGGGGTTTTCATGTACCGTCTGGCGAAACAAGCTCCACCAGCCGGCCCAACAATCTCTACGACAATCGAAGGGAGTGGGCTCAGGATCTGCAGCGACTGAGACGCATACAAACTGGGGGTTAGCGTTAGTCGCTTGAGGGGGATTTGAAGGGTTGATTTTTCCCTGTGTTACAAGTTGAAGGCGCATCGTTTCTGCGTCAGTTAACAAACTGACAAGATCGGTATAACTAGACAGGACAGTGGGGTTGTTCCAATGAGGTTTCCACAAAGTTTTGAAGTCCCTAAGTTCCGTAAGAACTCTGCTTACGTTGTTTTTACAGTGCTTTAAACCCTCAGGGGTTGCACAGGCAAAATCTATTGAGGAAACAGCTTTCAGAGTTATGTTTGCCTCTTCGTAAATGAATGTGAACTCCTGCGTTTGTTCTTCAAGACGAGCATTAAGGTCTAAAGTAGCCGGCATCTCCCCAGCCTGCTGTGGGAGTTTAATGTGACTGTCTTTAGCCGCCATCTTGGGAAGACCACGTGTACGATGGTACAGAAGGTCCACAAAAAAAAAAAACAAATTATGCAGACAAACAAAGTCAAACTTAAATAACACACGGCACAGAGAATGTTACAGACAAATGGTCACTGAGAGGGGTACAAAGGACAAGGATAAATATAGCCTACCTATAACGGGGACCAGTAAACCAAAGCGTGAAACTAAATTAATGGTTAAGAGGAAAAACGAACAGATTAAAAAAGCAGCTCCAAATCTCACAGTACATACGAAAAACGTGAAACATATACCGATGATCCGAACAAAATAAAATAAAACCTGAGTTCTCCTTCAGGGTAGAACTTTCTGGCTAAAACACTTGGTTACACAGGTGCCTTTATTTGTCAAAGGTTACCATAAATTATGTCCTAAAACACTGTACATCTTGTTACCTATCAAAGTCTGGGCTTAATCATTCGACCAATTGGCTAGTGTGTGAGGTTTTGAGGTACGACTTAACTGGGTGATATTTATGTAGCGAAAACGCTACAAATGAATTTATAACTGTAAAATTTCATTATTCCACAAATCAATTGTGTCAGATCCGGTTCGAAGGACCAGTAGTTATTTATTTAAGTGTGGGAAATAATTCCGGGAAAGGCCTCCCCGTTTCTGATTTCCGAGCCCTAGCCTGAAGGATAGAGAGCCAACACTCTCACACTTGACAAACTAGAGAACCGCAACGAAGATGGTTTGCTTTCCCTACACACGTTTACGTCCAAAGATTATTCTATACCGGGACTGTCGGCACCGATATCACCTTGATGTTCAGACGCTACTCCAGGGCGCAGAATAATAAATCTCAATCAAATGTGGTTGGACTGAATCAGTTACGTTAACGACAGTTTCACAAAGAGTTAGGGGGAGCAGTACTGTAAAAGTCAAAACGTCCTAAGGACCACCGGGAGGTAATACTGTAGAACAATACAATAAAGGATTGACACCGATAGCTTTAGATTGACGTAAATATAAACTTACCATTAAGTCATAGCTCACCTCATGTGATAACTCATTTAGTCATTTCAAAATGTAAAGGTCAAGTTAAAAACAGTTAATAATTTTGACCTAAAAATGGCGTTTATTTCCATAAAGTACAACAGGAATTTTCACCTAACTGACACAGGAAATAACAGCAAAACTACCTAATTGAAATTTGAATAAAGACCGCATGGCATATTAAAAATGAAAAATGCCAAGAAAATGGTCAAATCAATTAAATCGTAAATCAATAATCAAATAACTAATCAACCAATGAAAGTAAAACTGGTGACTGAAATAATACCAAAAATTCTACTCACTACTTTGAACCTATTCCTCACAGGCAAAAATTTCAAACTTGATAGAGGGGAACGGGAACACAACTTATAGTAATGGACACGCCACGAATGATGAAACCAGACAGTTTGAACATGACTTCCTAGCTGAATGTGCACATCGTTAAATAAAGGCTACAAAAAAAAGGGGGGACAGATCCTTGGCCGAGGTTGAGCACCGTTACTTTGTACTCACGCTCTTGAGGGTTGATTGTAGACGTTGAAGCATCTTATAAACTGTTAACAACACGATGCACCTTCAGTTCTGCACAGTCATGTTTTATCTTTGTATGTCTATCTGTTAAATAATGGTTCAAAGTAAGGTATACTGTTGGTCAGTAAATGGTTGACCAACAGGTAGTGGAACCGACGTCTATGTTAACGACGTCGGAGATGAAGAGGCTATGCCTACGTCCGCCTTCAACGCTTCATGGTTTTTAAGTGCGCCGCTCACACGCTTTTGCCTCCCGCAGTTGAGCAGGTTCAAGTCGGTCGAGTTGTTCTTCTTCAAATTTTTATGAGTATGTGTTTTGCTGAAGGGTGCTTTTTATAAATACAAAGATCATTCTTGAAACTCCAGGTGAAAGTAATTATAAAGAAATCCTACTGTCTGGTTTATAAAATAATATATATACAAAAAGATTAAGTGGCGTTTAGTGATGTTCAATAACACAGAAAACAATCCTAGCTAAACAGATTTATAAATAGGTACTGAGATGTAAATAGCAATAAGCTAAGATCAATGAGTTAAGTAAATTAAAGAGAAATTAGAATACAAACCAATTGTGGTTAAACATCCAAAGCTTCAAGAGCATTTGGAACAGAATGCAACCAAGTGCTGTTTTCTTAAAAATTGTCGACGGTCGGTTGCATCGTCAAGCAATGTACTGTGAGCACACGAAATGAGAGAAAATCATCTACAGAGGAATGAGGTGATGAAAGGTAAAGCATTACAGGGGAATGATGGACATGTTAGCAGCAATGATTATTTAAGGGAATAATAATGAAGGTTACAAAGGAAACAGAAGAAAAAAGAGATGTGTAAAACCCAGAAAATAACAAACAAAAATTAAAATATGGAGTAACGTAGTTGACTAAAATAAAGCGTGGATAGAATTTCCACAGTATTATATGAAATGAACTGAAAAATAATAATCAATGTGCTTTCTTTTTTTTGGGGGGGTGTGGAATCATATCTCAGATACCTCGAAGTCAAAGCATAAACTGCAATCGTTCAAATTACATACATCCCTGTAATTGACTTGGAAAAATAACCTTGCTTGCATTCTGCAACTCCTGATTTATATTCTGTAAGCTGAAGATCTAAATAATCCCCTCATTTGCTGGGCAACTCAATTAAATTTCAAACTCCTCTATGTAACTCAGTCCCACTCACATGTATTTGTCCTTTAAGACGAGTAAAGAAGTAATAAGATAAAAAAAAATAAGAGAAGTGAATCATGTTAGAAAGATATGCGAGTTATGAAAATATGTGATACAGGAATTCTCCAGATGTATGAGAGAGTTTGGTGCAATGAGAGGACCAATTAGGCCAAATAAAATATACATTATTATTACTGCTATCATTATGATCTTTTATAATCCATTCGTTTATCTGCGTCTAACGCTTTTCATCAGTTATTCTCGCCGTTGAGTCGCAGAGGATATAGTAACCATGTCTATAGAATGTTCTATAGATCTTGATAGTAACCCTCCCGTGTGTTTGTGATCGCATATGCGTGTGTTTTCTAAAGTCAGCAACAACGCTGTGGCCACCCTATAATTAATATTTGTACGTTAGTCTCTCCACTTATTTTCAACAGAGTTCAACTGGGTCAAAGAAGTCTATTGACTTTATTCTAAAGGCCGAAGGTCAGGGGGATGCTTTTACTGGCGTCCCGCCATCTCCCCTATACATAAAGCGCAAGCATCTGGATATATTAAATTAGCGCAGTCTCCCCGTGTTTGGTAAAGAAAACGTACAGTGTGGGAGCGAGACCAAAATACTGGAGGAAAGAAAAGTGTAGAAAATTTTTTCACAGGATAGATGGATCCACGGGATATATACTGTATATATATATACACACATACACACACACACACGCACACACACATATATATATATATAAATATATATATATATATATATATATATATATATATATATATATATATATATATATATATATATATATATATATATATATGTATATATATATATATATATATATATATATATATATATATATATATATATATATATATATTTGCAGAAATGTATAGAACCTATCTTCATTAAAACCCCTATGTATGTTGTTTTTTCTGCCGCCCTGTCTGCTTCTATGGTTATTTCCTAATGAACAATGCACTTTTATTTTTTTAAACATTTTATATAAATCCATCATTAAAAGTTATGAAGGTGAAAATATTGAGTTCGGATACTGATATAACGTCCATTGATCCTCTTTTGTGAAATCTAGAGAATTGGGACATAAAAATCATTGTTTAATGAAACCGAAATCGTAATATATATATATATATATATATATATATATATATATATATATATATATATATATATATATATATATATATATATATATATATATATATATATATATATTGGAAATTCTTTCCCCGTTTTATTTTAGTCACCCCCGTTATTCCATTTTTTATTTTTTGTTTGTCATTTTCTGGGTTTTACGCATCTCTTTTTTCTTTTGTTTCCTTTGTAACCTTCATTATTATACCCTTAGATATTCATTGCTGCTAACATGTCCATCATTCCCCTGTAATGCTTTACCTTTCATCACCTCATTCCTCTGTAGATGATTTTCTCTCCTTTCGTGAGCTCACAGTACATTGCTCTGACGATGCAACCGACCGTCGACAATTTTCGAAAAAAAAAAAAAAAAAAAAAAACAGCACTTGGTTGCATTCTGTTCCAAATGCTCTTGAAGCTTTGGATGTTTAACCACAATTGGTTTGTATTTAAGTAACTCTTTAATTTATGTAACTCATTGATCTTACCTTATTGCTATTTACATCTCAGTACCTATTTATGAGTCTGTTTAGCTAGGATTGTTTCCTGTGTTATTGAACATCACTAAACGCCACTTAATTTTTTTGTATGTATATTAATTTTATAAACCAGACAGTAGGATTTCTTTATAATTACTTTCCTCTGGAGTTTCAAGGATGATCCTTGTATTTATAAAAAGCACCCTTCAGCAAACCACATACTCATGGAAATTTGAAGAAGAAGACTCGACCGGCTTGAACCAGCTCAGCGGCGGGAGGCAGAAGCGTATGAGCGGTCCACTTAAAAATCAGGAAGCGTGGAAGGCGGACGTAGGCATAGCCTCTTCATCTGAGACGTCGTTTTAACATAGGCGTCGGTTTAACTACCTGTTGGTCAACCATTTACTAACCAACAGTATGCCTTACTTTGGGCCATTATTTAGAAGATAAACTTACGAAGACAAAACACGTCAGTGCAGAACTGAAGATGCACTGTGTTCTTAACAGTTTACAAGATGCCTCCACTACGTCTACAATCAACCCTCAAGAGCGTGAGTACAAATTAACGGTGCTCAACCTTGGCCAAGGAACTGTCCCTCCTTTTTTTTCTAGCCTTCATTTGACGATGTGCACATTTAGCTAGGAAGTCGTGTTCAAACTGGTATAATCATTCGTGGCGTGTCCATTAACAAAAGTTGTGTTCCCGTTCCCCTCTATCAAGTTAGAAATTTTTGCCTGTGAGGAATGTGTTCAAAGTAGTGAGTAGAATTTTGGGTATTATTTTAGTCACCATTTTCACTTTCATTGGTTGATTAGTCATTTGATTATTGATCTACGATATAATTGATTTGACCATTTTCTTAGCATTTTTCTTTTTTCATATGCCATGCGGTCTTTATTTAAATTTCAATTAGGTAGTTTTGCTGTTTTTTCCTGTGTCAGTTAGGTGAAAATTCCTGTCGTACTTTATGGAAATAAACCCCATTTTTAGGTTAAAATTATCAACTGTTTTTAATTTGACCTTTACATTTTGAAATGACTAAATGAGTTATCACATGAGGTGAGCTATGACTTAAGGGTAAGTTTATATTTACATCAATCTAAAGCTATCGGTGTCAATCCTTTATTGTAATGTTCTAAGGTATTACATCCCGTTGGTCCTTAGGACGTTTTGACTTTTACAGTACTGCTCCCCCTAACTCTTTGTGAAACTCTCGTTAACGTAACTGATTCAGTCCAACCACACTTGATTGGGATTTGCTATTCTGCGCCCTGGAGTAGCGTCTGAACATCAAGGTGATATCGGTGCGACAGTCCCGGTATAGAATAATCTTTGGACTTAAACGTGTGTAGGGAAACCAAACCGTCTTCGTTGCGGTTCTCTAGTTTGTCAAGTGTGAGAGTGTTGGCCCTCTATCCTTCAGGCTCGGGTCTGGAAATCAGAAATAGGGAGGCCTTTCCCGGAATTATTTCTCACATATATATATATATATATATATATATATATATATATATATATATATATATATATATATATATATAAATATAAATATTTATATATATATATATATATATATATATATATATATATATATATATATATATATATATATATATATATATATATAAATATAAATATTTATATATATATATATATATATATATATATATATATATATAAATATATATATATATATATATATATATATATATATATATATATATATATATATATATATATATATATATATATATATATATATATATATATATATATATATATATATATATTTATATATATATATATATATATATATATATATATATATATATATATATATATATATATCTATATATATATATACTTTTTCTCGGGTGATGTGAAATATAGTGCAGAATGAAGCAGTAAATAAATGTAATTCTAAATTTGAGTTCTATCTTGCAAAGTAATACAGTATTATATATATGAAATGAATTAAAAAATAATACCCAATGTGCTTTCTTATTTTTTTTTGGTGTGGAATCATATCTCAGATACCTCGAAGTCAAAGCATAAACTGCATTCATTCAAATTACATACATCCCTCTAAGTAACTTTGAAAAAATAACCTTGCTTGCATTCTGCAACTCCTGATTTATATTCTGCAAGCTGAAGATCTAAACAATCTCCTCTATGTAACTCAGTCCCACTCACATGTATTTGTCCTTTAAGACGAGTAAAGAAGTAATAAGATAAAAAAAGATAGGAGAAGTGAATTATGTTAGAAAGATATGCGAGTTATGAAAATATGTGATACAGTCATTCTCCAGATATGTTAGAGAGTTTGGTGCAATGAGAGGACCAATTAGGCCACATAAAATATACATTATTATTACTGCTATTATTATGATCTTTTATAATCCATTCGTTTATCTGCGTCTAACGCTTTTCATCAGTTATTCTCGCCGTTGAGTCGCAGAGGATATAGTAACCATGTCTATAGAATGTTCTATAGACCTTGATAGTAACCCTCCCGCGCGTTTGTGATCGCATATACATGTGTTTTCTAAAGTCAGCAACAACACTGTGGCCACCATATAAGTAATATTTGTACGTTTGTCTCTCCACTTATTTTCAACAGAGTTCAACAGGGCCAAATAAGTCTATTAACTTTATTCTAATGGGCAAAGGTCAGGGGGATGCTTTTACTGGCGTCCCGCCATTTCCCTTATACATAAAGAGCAAGCATCTGGATATATATTATATCTATCTATTTATCTATCTATCTATATATCTATCTATCTATCTATCTATCTATCTATCTATCTATATATATATATATATATAGATATATATATGTATATATATATATATATATATATATATATATATATATATATATATATATATATATATATATATATATGTGTGTGTGTGTGTGTGTGTGTGTTAGAATTTAACCTATAACTCTAGCTGAGAAAACAAGATGCTATAAGCTCAAGGGCTCCATTTAGGGAAAATAACACAGCGAGGAAAGGAAACAAGAAAATGAATAAACTACACAAGTAATAAACAATCAAAATCAAATATTTTACAGTAACAACATTATATTACATTTTCATATAAAAACCAAAAGAAAAAAAAGAGGAAGAGAAATAGGATAGATCAGCGTGCCCGAGTGTACCTGCAAGCATTAGAACGGTAATCCAAGACAGTGGAAGGCCATGCGCAGAGGCTTTGGCACTACCCAGGACCAGAGAACAATATTTTGATTTGGGTTTTTCCCTCTTCTAGAAGAGATGCTTACCATAGCTAAAGTGTCTCTTCTACCCTTACACAGGGAAAAGTAGCCGCTGGACAACTACAGTGCTGTACGTAATCCCTTAAGGGAAGAATAATTGTTTGGACAGAGTAGAATGTGAAAAGAATAGGCAAGACTATTCAATATGTGTGTAGGCAAATATAATAAGAGCAGTAACCAGAGAGAGGAATCCATTGTAGTACTGTCTGGCAAGTCAAACGACCCAATAACTCTCTAGCGTTAGTATCTTAACGGGTAGTTGGTCCACTGTATATATATATATATATATATATATATATATATATATATATATATATATATATATATATATATATATATATATATATATATATATATATAAATTCCGGTCATGCTCAGCAGCATTGCCAGATGTATAACTATTCGGTTTCTCCCTGTCCTTCGGGTAGGGAACAGGAATTGAAAGTGATACCCTGGTGAGAGGGGGAACCTTGAGGTTCACTGTGTGTGAGAATATCTATCTAAATATTTAGCCATAATTTTTGGAAGGATCGCTTACGCTAGTGCGGCATAAAGATCTCCATTCGATATCGCGTCTCTGAGGTGTAGATTAGCAGTGTGACGTCACATCCGTCACTTCATGGCTGCATTTATAATCCCCTCAGAGACGGCGCAGCATCACTGGAATCTTTCCCTTTTGAAAGAGACATCGCATTCGCGTTCACTTCCCCTGTGGCGTCGCGGGATGAATGGGCCGCTCCATTTTCTCTCCTCATTTTGTCTAGCCAACAAATAAGTCTTTTGCATCGGCGCACGGATTCATCCAGGGATTCATGCATCCTCCTTTATGTGAAATAATCCTAATCCCTCGCCGACCTTACAGAGGGGGGGGGGGGGTGTTAAAGGGAGGGAGGGGGCTATGGAGGAGGTGGTCTCTTTTAGAATCTTCTTGAAAGGAATATCTGTTTTTTCTTTTTTTTTGCTAGAATGAGATGAGGAAAAAAAATCTATTTACGCTAAGTTTGTTACGAGATAAGCTGATTGTTTTTTAAACTACTTATCCTGAAATCAATCTTTTGTTTAAACTGAGCTATCAAATTTTGGATATATGATGGTATGTTTTCCGTTATGACATTTCTGTAGATTTCCATATTGTGTATACACAGTATATACATATATAGACCTATATATGCAAAAGAGTCACAGTGAAAAGGAAAATAGGAAATATAAGAATAAGTCCTTAAAACTTAATCTTATATTTCCTATTTCCCATAATATTTACTAATATATATATATATATATATATATATATATATATATATATATATATATATATATATATATATATATATATATATATATGTATATGTATATGATGAATTTTGCACATTCAGACGTGTTTTTCATATTCAAATAAGCCCTATTTTGATAAATTAATGCCTGAATTATCTTACCGACCTCGGGATCAGTTTTTCAGGCGAAAACTTTCAAAGACAATAGCTTCTGACTGGCCGGGAATCGAACCGTGGTCCAAGAAACTTGTAACAACAGTGACGTACCACTGAAACATGAAGAAAGATCTTCCTTCGTGGCTAAGTGGTACGTCACTGTTGTTACAAGTTTCCTAGAACAGGGTACGATTCCCGGTTGGTCAGAAGAGATTGTCTTTGAGTGGTTTTGCCTAGGGCTCTGATCCCGATGTCGGTAAGAGAATCCAGACATCAATGTATCAAAATATATGGCTTATTTTAATATATATATATATATATATATATATATATATATATATATATATATATATATATATATATATACATACGGTATATATATATATATATATATATATATATATATATATATATATATATATATATATATATATATATATATATATATATATGTGTGTGTGTGTGTGTGTGTGTGTGTGTGTGTGTGTGTGTAGTATATATAAATTGTTTATGAGAATTGAGTTTCGTATCTTTTCGGCTATTTTTGATGTCAATACGCTGAGTACATGAAAATATTTCATCATTACCAATTACCATCTTCAGAACTTTCCTCTTTCAAATAATGGAAGATAATACTCGACTCAATGAGTAACTAGAAAAAAATAAATAAGAAAACAATCAATGAAATAATTCGTCGACTTCCAAGTGACTGAAAGACTTCTGAACAATTTAATTATTACGGATCAAATCCAATTTCGTATCGACGACGGAATTGGATAGTTTCGGCCTCAGTGAATCGAGGGAAAAATAAATGGATTGCAAAGTAGTCTTTGATTTTTATGGTTTTTGCCTTGAATTCTCAAAACTTGGGCGAGTATTGCAAAAGATCGGGAAAGATTACCCTCTCTCTCTCTCTCTCTCTCTCTCTCTCTCTCTCTCTCTCTCTCTCTCTCTCTCTCTACTTTTTTCATTTTTCCTTTCAACCTTAAATTTCTTCTGGCTAAAAAATAAAGAGAGAAAAATAAGATATTAAGGTACATTAACTACTTATAGTTAGCCTATATACATATACTGTAGACATTAAGGAGCTGGCAGTTACTTAATGCATCAGAGCAGAGGCTTTGGAACCTTTATAAACAATGCTAGGAATTCACAGGATTCGAGAGACTAGGACGGAGGAATCCCAGGGTGACAGTTGATACAAGAATGGAATAGTGCTATTAGTACCCTGCAAAGCACATTTCTAACGTGTTATAGCTTACCACTCCCTGTGACCGATCCCTAGTTAAAAAGGTTCAACTTCTTATAGGATTGACAGAGCTTTTGTGCCTTTTTGGAGTCCTGGCCAACTAAAAAGCCCAGTAGCTGCTTCTTAATAATACTAAGTTGCACCTAAGGGTCTGGCTATTCTTGGTTCTCCGGAAATCTCCTGCCTTTCGCTATCAATCCTGGCTAGAAAACAGGCTTCTGCCTTGTGCTGCTCAGTTTGCGATTGGGACAGCCTAACATCGAGGGGGACTTAACTGTGTGTTGACAGCACTTATGGGAAGTAAAAAAAATAAAATAAAATAAAAAAACATCTGGGATTAGGTGGCTGCAGCAGTAGGTGGGTGAATATCAGCCACCCCCTCCCATTTCATATTAGTAAGTAAGCAAATAAGTAATTGGCAGAGACCTGCCAATAGGTGTATATTAGACAAAAACCTAAAGAAATTAAATATGGATGAGAAACTGAAGTTAAAGCATAAATGTGCAAAGTGCCAGATAAACAAATGTTGCGTCTACTTTGAAAAAAGGTGTGCGTCAAACCTGGACCTTGATAGTGTATGCTTGTTTTGCCAGCAGGTACAGCAAATAGAGGTTTAGGAAAATGAAAACCAAGAACTAATAAAACTAATGATAGAGATTACGTACAAGAGCCAACTGTTATAAATAAAAAAAAAAGACAGTGTAGTATGAAATGGGGTAAGTATCCAAGAAATGCAAAAGAAAGTAAAATCAAGGACAGAACTTAACGAGGAAATAATAATCAGCAAATAAAGAGAGTTAACAAACCCCACTAGACGAGAGGAATGGTAGCAAAGAGCAAGGCGAAGCAACAGCCTAGAAATGTAGCTGCCACCAGAAACAGATTTTACCTTCAAGCAGAGGAAGAGGAAGTGCTAATACGAGACTCCATGGTAAAGGACCAAGCGGAGCACTTCGGCCTCAAAAAAGAAGAGAAAAGTCAGGCCCTATCCAAGTGCCAATGTACAGAAGTAGAATTATTTAGTGAAACTGCAATGAAGAACAAAAAGGCCACTTTTATTTTTTCAGGCAATGAGAAAAGATCTGTTTCTAAGAAAGGACACCGCTGGGCAAACAGAATCATTGGTTAAATAATAGCTAGAAAAAATAAATATTGAAAGGGCTAGGAACAAGACAAATAATGCAAGTGTTATCAGTACTCTCCTGTAACTCAATGCTAGCCACTTCACCCATAGTAAGTCCATAGGGATAAATGAAAGGCTAAAGTTCATAAGCCAGCAATAGAAAGTTATGTCTATAGATGCTTGGGACACTATATTATTATTTTTATTACTTGCTAAGCTACAACCCTAGTTGGAAAAGCAGGATGCTATGAGTCCAGGGTTTCCAACAGGGAAAATAGCCCAGTGAGAAAAGGAAACAAGGAAAAATTAAATATTTCAAAAACAGTAACAACATTAAGATATTTGCTGTATAAACTGTAAATACTTTACCAAAACAAGAGGAAGGGAAATAAGATAGAATAGTGTGCCCGAATGTATCCTCAAGCAAGAGAACTATAACCTAAGACAGTGGAAGACCATGGTACAGAGGCTATGACACTACCCAAGACTAGAGAACAATGGTTTGATTTTAGAGTGCCCTTCTTTAGAAGAGCTGCTTACCATAGCTAAAAAGTCTCTTCTACCTTTTACAAAAGGAAAGTGGCCACTGGAGAATTACAGTGCGGTAGTTAACTCCTTTAGAGAAAAAGAATTGTTTGGTAGTCTTAGTGTTGTCAGGTGTATGAGGACAGTGGAGAATATGTAAAGAATAGGCCAAACTATTCGGTGTATGTGTAAGCAAAAGGAAAATGAACCGTGACCAGAGAGAAAGATCCAATGGCAAGAGAAAGTTGTACAAAAGAGATGGGATACCCCTCAGTGAAGAAGGCAAGAGAGTATATGGAAACCAAGTTGATTTCAACCTATATAATTACTTTATGTACACAATAAACAAAGGAAAAACTCAGCCATTAGAAAATCTTCCAATAAAAAAAAAAAAAATGTGGCAGACAATTAAGATAATTCAAGCAGAAGTAAAAATAAAACACTGGTAAATCAGGGAAACTGGGGCAGTGACAAAAAAAGCAGAAACGATAAAAAATTCCCTCATAGTAGACACAATTCAACGCCCCAGTCCTATGATTGCTACCGAGGAAAAAGATGTGATAAGTATTACCGAGAACTGGATTAAAGAAAAAACAAAGAATTTTATAGGAAAATATGAAACCCCATATTATAAGTTTTTCATGAAGGATCACCTGACCAAAAAAGGGGGCTGTTAATGTTCTATGTTAGAAATCACCCAAACGCAAAATAAATTAAATTAGAAACGGAATATGAAGTGATAGATGCAAATATTCACACCCTATTATGTCATGTCCTTACTAGTAATTTACAGACCACAACATCAAACGCAAGAACAGGGGGAAGAGCTGTAAAGACAGCTGGGGCAAGAAGTGAACAATAAGCTACTTATCCTAATGGAAAACTTCAATGCATAGGCTACTTGAATTTGTCGACAATTAATTCCTCCATCAGTGTGTCAATAAACCAACGAAGGGAAACAACATACTAGATATCGGGCTAACAACAGAAGAGAATGATACTAGATATTGTGCTAACATCATCATCATCTCCTCCTACTCCTATTGACGCAAAGGTCATTGGTTAGATTTTGCCAGTCATCTCTATCTTGAGCTTTTAAATCAGGACTTCTCCATTCATTATCTCCTACTTCACGCTTCATGGAACTCAGCCATGTAGGCATGTGTCTTTCAACTCTTATAGTGCCTTGTAGAGCCCAGTTTAAAGTTTGGTGAACTAATCTCTCTTGGGGAGTGTGAAGAGCATGCCCATACCATCTCCATCTACCCCTCACCATGATCAATCTCATCAACATATGGCAATCGAGTAGTCCCTCTTATAGTTTCATTTCTAATCCTATTCTACCATTTATCTCCCAACCAACAACAGAAGAAAATTTATTATTCAGTGTCTCAGTAGGGGAAAATACTGGACAAGGTAACCATAGAATAGTTAGGTTTCAATTGAATATTCCTCCTCTGAAAGAAAAGAAAATTATAAAGAAACTAGACGACAGACAAAATAACTAGATACAACTAAAGGAATGCACCGATAATTTAGAATACGATGAAACAGAGAACATAGATACAAAATGGGACTCCTTTGAGGAAAAATACAAAGAAAAAAAGGGCTAAATGTATACGGCAAAGAAAAGTTTTATTAAGTGAAACTTCTCACCCCAAATGGTTCATCAAAGAAATGGCCAATGTAGAACGGGAAACATAGATCAATGGGTCCACAGCCCTCATTTCGTAAAATTTCCTAACACGTAAAGTTAAGTAGAAATGTAGATAAACTAATTAGAAATGCCAAGATCAATGAAGAGAAAAGAGTGCTACAGCTAATAAAGAAAACCACAAAGAATTGTTTGCATATGTTAATAGTAGAAAACCAATTAAAACAACATTAGCTAAATAAGACACTCATAGGATAATCTTATAACAAATGGTTTAGAAGAAAACAGAAATAAATACACATTTCACATGTGTATTCACTAGAGAAGAATCAACGACCTTCCCGAACACTATCCATAAACAGTGTCACCTTTACAATGAGGATGTCAAAAAGAAAATAAAGAGACTCAGTAAGTCTAAGGCACCATGTCCAGGTGATATTTGTCAAAGAGAAATACAACTAGAAGAAGAGATAACCCCAAGCTTTTAAAAATTGTTCCAAAAGACAGCCATCGAAAGAAAAGTACCACAAGGATGGAAACTAACCAATGTTCCTCCTATCTACAAAATGGTACTAAGAAAAAAAGCTGAGAACTACAGACCCATGTGTCTAACTACAGTGCCTTTTCCACAACATGTTTAGCATATATGACAAAAGCAGGCCAGTAGATACGATATACCTAGACTTTCAAAATGTTTTTGACAAAGTCCCTTATAAAGAATTAATGGTTAAAATTAGAGCACTAGGTATCATTGATGAGCCAGATGAATGGACTGAAGACTGGCTGAGTAACAAAAAACGGAGAGTTGTAATCAATGGAGAAGCTTCAGAGTGGGTAGCTGTTGCAAGCAGAGTACCTTAAGGTTCCGTCCGTGGTTTATTACTATTTCTGTGTTATGATCAACTAGTACAATTGCCAAACTTACCGACGATAATAAACTAGGCATGAATGCTGCATACTCAGGAGATAAAGAAGTCTTAAAAGAAGATCTAATTAAATTGGGAGAATGGTGCTGAAAATGTCAAATGCCTTTCAACTGTCTGGAATTCAAAGTTATTCACATAAGTTACAGTAACCCATTAGTATTAGCAAAAAATTAAAGTTCCCCAAACAGAAGCACAAATTTAAAGCTCACCAAACCGAGCATAAAGGCTGAAAAGAATGCACAGAAATTAATATGCCACATAAAGAAACAATTCAAATACAGAAACAAAGACATTGTACTACAACTACACTTGTGAAGAAAATTTTTTATCTAATTATTGAGTGGGAACTTGTTGTTCCGTGAAAGTCTCCTTACACCATATATGCAAAGATCAGCGGGGGAGGAAAAGGAGCACTATCACTCAAGGCACAAACACCCTGTTAATAACTTTGATTATATAGTTCATATACCTTCACTCTAAATCCAAAAAAACTATACTCTGTCCTAAGGCCTGAAAACTCCACATGTGAAATAAAGGTAATTTGACCGCCTACCTTAGCTTTGTCAGGTCTAAAGCTATCTCACTCCAAGGCTCTGTTTCGGCTCCGTCCCAGGGACCCCAGTGAGATGCTGGACAGGAATTTTACGTTATAAAGTTATTGAGACACTGGCAATGGAGGGAGCAGTGATGTTGTATAGTAAAATATAAGTTAAAGATAAGGATCTTTACCTTCAAAGAATAAAGTGAATACTAAATCAGTCGCTAATACACTATTACTCTCGGTATGCTGTCCCGAGATTAAATATTCGTGTTAGACAAAATGAATGAAAAAGGGAGTAGTAATATGAAAGGGGGTAATTATCTTAATCTAGTAATTTTATTACACAAAATTTACATTAAAAAATCTGGCATCTTAACAGCAGCAAAACGTATTAAAAAGCACAAAACGAAATAAAACAAATGCAACTTAGCAAAATCAAATGGCAATCACAATATGTGTGACTCGAGGTCTCTTGCAAGAATAAATTATTGTAATAGGGTCGGATACGTGGCCGTGTAACCCGAGACTGCACTAGTCTATAAATCAAAAAGTTATACATAGAATTTTTACACACAATCCCATGGACTCAGCCCAAAATATGTAAAAGCCAGTTAAACCTAAATCAAGTGAAAATAAATCTAAGCTCATCTAAAAAGGGGGAAAACATTACCTGCACTCCGTACTTTAATGCTGGAAAAGCCCTTGTCCACAAAATAATTGGATAGTTTGCACCCTTCATCCTCTGACCCACCCCTGGAATCCTTGCTTCAAAACCAGCGTAATGATTTATCTCGACACATGTAGCTTAAGGAAAGAACCTTCGTACGCCGGCGTATGGCTTTTGTTTTGCGTTTCTATGCTGTGACGTCACGGACATGATGTATGGTATTGTCAACGGTTTGAATTAGCACAGTTAACCCGTGTTTTATTAAAGAAAATGTAAAGTGTGGGAGCGAAATGTTTAGTGGCGACTACAATATTAGGAGCGAGACCAAATACTGAAGGAAAGAAGAGTAATGAAAAATTCTTCACAGTACACATCATTAGTAAGACCATATCTAGAATATGGAGTCCGATTCTGGGCCCCCAAATGTTCAGTTGGATATGGATAGACTAGAAGCAGTACAAGCTAGGGACACCAAACTACTCCCAACTCTAAGACAATTTAGATAAATGGTGAATGAAATGTTTGAACTTATTTGACCTACAAACTCGATGACTAAGGGGACAGCTAATAGAGACATTTAAAATTCTTAATGGAATAATAAATATAAACTACAACATCGTCACGCTCAGCATAGATCAGAGCAGAGGTAATAGATACAAACTGGAATTGAAAAGATACATCACTCAATGTTCTAATTTCTTTACTTACAAAATAGAAAATACAATGAACACACTTTCAGCAGACACAGACAATATCATGAAAACTTTCTAAACAAACAGACAAGATCATGAAAACTCTCTAAACAAACCAATTCGCTCTATCCTATCCAGTCTCCGTGGGTGGACTATAAAGTCTTTGAGACATCCAAAATCCTTGTAACTCCTTGTTGCTCTCTCTCTCTCTCTCTCTCTCTCTCTCTCTCTCTCTCTCTCTCTCTCTCTCTCTCTCTAATTACTGTATATGGCTTCATCTTTTCCTACCATTGGTCACTTTCACGCTACCTATATATCGCTTCTTAATTATGTAGAATATTTATTATATTTCTAATATTTAAGTTTACAAATGAATGAAATAGAACCTGAATGCAGCTTCGATATTATAGGTTATGATACTCATTAGTTCCTTGGAGTGTCTACGACCTTTGTGAACTGTACCACATGTGTTTCACACATGCTCGTACACTGTAACGGTATTTTTTTTTTCTTCGTATATTTTCCTCTCTTCCTCACTATTAACAAAACCTGTTTAAGCCTGCCTTTACATTAATAAGTATGTTTGAATTTTTGTGACATTTTTTTCTGGAACCTGTTGTTTATAAACACGCTATTTGTTGAAATAAAGTCAGTTGCATTTACCTTGCCTCTCAGTGACAACCTAACGACCAACTTGCACAATTTGTGACTGCCAGAGTTACCAGCTCCCTCCCACCTTCCCCTCACTGCTGTGTCTTACAGTTTGATGATGCCACCCTCCGACCCTGACTCTTCTATTAACGCCACACCCATGAAACTACCGCTCTTCAACAGTACAGAAGCATTTGCCTGGTTTCAGTGCGCCGAGGTCCAGTTTCGCATTAAGGGTATGGCTCGCTCAAATACCAAAGTAGACTCTGTTCTTGCAGTGATCCCCAAAGACACTTTCCCGGAAATCTCAGATTGGCACTGTGACCAAAGGTACACCCCCAATAGCGTACGATGCCCTCAAAACATACCTCTTGGAGCGGTACTCACAATCATCAGCCGCCCTTATAGCTAAGCTTTTTCAGCTTTCTTAGCAACCATTGGGGGACCAAAAGGCTTTTCTGTCTCTCAGGGAAATTACCAGTATCACTCATTTGTAACCTGCCGCAAACGGCTCTCCTTGTGAAGTGAGGCTACTTTGTACTCTCTAGGTACGATGACTACTCGAACCTGTACACACTGACATACCCGACGTCGATAGTTTGCCCATGAAGGACCTGATGACCAAAGTCAACACCCTTATGAATAGCCACTTCATCACCTTCATTCAAGACCTCCATCAATGCCTCCACTCCTGATGAAGAGGACAACTATTCAACATCGACCGAAGCTGACGGGAATACGGTAGGACACAGAAGCCCTCACCATGATGTGCCAGAGCTACGACAAAGCCACCCACTACCCACTTATGCCACCACATGCTGACGCCAAACCACCGACCTCTACTGTCACTTACAGACGCTTATCGGCTGCAGATATGCTACTGTACTACCACTCCAAATTCGGTGCTGCTGCCGAGAAATGTGCAAACGGTTGTCAGTGGCTAAAAAGTGTGTAAGTAGACCATTGCTTGTGGCGGTGGCCTCCTCTGTTAGTAATATTATCTCTTTACATATTGCAGGTACGGGCATGCAATTTGTGGTAGACACAGGTGCTTGCTGTTCTCTTCTACCAAGGCCACTTCAAGACACAAAGTAGACTGCCTAAGCCTGCTGATGTTCGCCTGGTAGCTCCCAACAGATAGGTAATACTCACCCATGGTTATGAAACCCTTACATTATCGACGCCTCTTCAACCTGGCCCCTCCGATCTGGCTCACCACATCAATGCATCCATGGATGCCTATGCCAACCTCCTCATGTCATACTCGGAAGTTTTCCATCCCACAGTTCCCGCCAAACACGGTATATCAAAAGCGGAGCTCCCAGTGTTCACAGATTCAGGCCTCTGACACTGGATCGTTTGGCAGCCTTTAAACAAAAATTTGTCAAAATGGAAGAAGTGTGCCTTACACATCGTCATGAAGAAAGACGGCTTCCTGTGTACATGTGAGATTACAGGCATCAGAACATGTAGACAGAACCGGATCATTACCTGCTCCCAAACATTGTAGATTTGACCTCCTACCTACACAAAGCGAAGGTCTTCTCCAAGCTCAACCTACTGATGGGGTATTATCAAGTGCCCATAAACCCAGAAGACATCCCTAAGACTGCCATCACCACCCCCATTGGTTTATAAACCTTCATTTACTCCTGTTCTGGCCTTCGTATTGCTGGGGCCACTTTTCATATCCTCTTGGATGTCATCTCAAGTGACCTCCCTTCTGTGTATGCTAAGTAGATGACATACTTGTATTCCCTTCCTCCAAAGGGGAACACCTCCGTCACCTATGCATCGTGCTCGACCGAATACAACAGAATGGTCTTGTAGTCCTTTATGACAAGTATACCTTTGGGGCCAATGAAGTATCGTTCTTAGGGCATCACATCACTTCTGAAGGAGTCCATCCCATCACTGAAAAGGTAACAACAGTTCAAAACTACCCCATGCCCTCCTCGACCATCAAAGCACTGCAAGAACTCTCGGGCATGATCAACTATAATCACCATTTCCTCCCAGTCATTGCTGCCACTCTTGCCCCGATCTACACCTCCCTAAAAGGCAAGCCAAAAGACCTGAAGTGGGGTCCCCTTCAAGAAGTAGCCTACTGCAACACAAAAAATGCCCTATCAACCAATGCTGCTTTCACTTTTCCCGAGCCACACGCCACTATCCTCTCCACTGATGCCAGCGTCATCGCTATTGGTGCAGTACTTAAGCAGGTGGTCAACATCTCACCCCACCCATTGGCCTTCTTCTGTAGAAAACTGTCCAAGGCAGAATCTGGCAACTCTACCTTCGACCGCGAATTGCTGGTAGTGCATTTGGCTATTCGTCACCTTTGCCACTTCTTACAAGATACGCACTTCGTCATTCGCACGAACCACATGCCTCTGGTGCATGCCTTCACTCGACTGTCTGACACCAGAACTGCCTGAGATCTCTGCCATTGCTGAATGCAATTGCACCATTCAACACATCCCTGGAAAAATGAATCCCGTTGCCAATGCCCTGTCATAAAACACACTGGCCTCCATTCACCCGGGATTGGATTACAACACATTGGCAGAAGCCTAATAAAAAGATCTAGAGTACCAAGCATGTAACGGCCCGTTTTTCGTCCCCACCAAATTTTTCTGTCTGCAACCTCCTCCAACACTCTCCCACGTTGTGGAAAGATTTACTCCATGCCACCAGACTTACAAGTCCCCAGTTAAGCTACATATACCAACAGATTTGCACTCTGTAACACATGCTTTCCTGTGTAACGACACTAGCAAGACAGCTATTGCCGACTAACATGGGCCCTTTCCTCGGGATCTTTCTCAACCCGAAGGTTTTCTTAATTAAGATTCATGGCAAAGAAGACCGAATCTCCATTGATTGTCTAAAACCTGCAGTATGACTCCTAAGAGCACGATGCCCTATTTCACATGTATGTCCTTTTTAAGGGGTTGCCATGTACCACACGTGTTTCACCCACGCTCATACACTATAACGGTATTTCCTTTTTATCTTTTATATCTAGCTCTTCTTTTCACTGATAACAGAGTTTAAGCCTGTCTTGACATAAATAGGTATCTTTGATTTCTGTGAAATTCTTATCCATACCCTGTTGTATATAAATTCGTAATCTGTTAACGGCCTAATCGCACAGAACTAAGGATAAATGGTTTCAGGAAGCCTATAAGCCTACCTACTGAGTCATCAGAAGGCATTGCTTGGCCTTCCCTGGCCTTTTCTTACCTTCCCCGGTCCTTACTTGTGCGGAGACGGGGCACGGGCAATGATCTCTAGGTTATTGTCATGTCACTAGGGCATTGTCAGAGCTCCTTGCCTCTGTCGTTCATGAACGACTTTTAAACTGTTAAACACAAGTTGTATTTGGCTTGAAAGTGCTGACACAAAGACTTTCTTTAGCAAACATTCATGTTAGCAAGCACCTGTCGTTAATTGTAATGCCCTTTATACCCATTTCTGTATCAAATTATGAATTATGTATAACCATTTACAGACAAATTGAGATAACATTTGCATATAGGTGTATATAAATAATGTACAAGCTACAAACCGCTTTATTGCAAAGCCCACTTAGTTAATAGGGTAGTGCAGTTCACAGTGATCCTAGGTCGGCCACCGTAGGCATTACTCAAAAGAACTTTGCAATGGCCTTTTGGCTCCTACCTACCCTCACTTTCTAACTTTCTACTATACCTCCGTTTCAGCCAACATCTTAACCTAACTTCATACTGCAACTGCAGCGTTTTCCCCCAGTTGTATTTAGGTGATGAATGGCCCTCCAGGCCCCAGCTTCTGGCAACAAAGCCCATATTTGTAAATCCAATCCCATCCATCCGTGTTTGGGACGCTTAATTCAAGTTTGCCTTTGAACGCTAAGTCCATAGGTATAATCAATGCAAGACTCGGAAAGTAGTTTAACTCGTCAAAGATTAAATTGACTGGTAATGAAAGTTACAGACAAAACGCCAACAAAGAGTTACATAGGTGAGGTGTTAGCTAAGTCTGCATACTGTTCTTCTTCATGTGATTTTAGAGATGCAAGAGAATTAAAGGAATCTACGTAATTTTCTTTGTATGTTCTCATTGATTTTTTTACTCCCGTATATTTATCAGTTAAGAGCAATTGGAATAACTTTAATAATCTTACGGTAAAGATTACTAAGTTATTTCAAAGAATTGTTGTGTATTTACAATGGGATAAGAGAAGAGAATAGAACTGGTAATACCTTGTAAGGATATTTAAAAATAAACACTATATATATATATATATATATATATGTATATATATATATATACTGAGTATATATATATATATATATATACTGAGTATATATATATATATATACATATATATATATATGTATATATATATATATATATATATATCATAGATTCCTTGCCATAAAATTAGCAAATTTACCGAATGACTAGAAATTAATGAATCAAATTTGGATATAAAAATACTACCATTGATTTTAGAAATGGCATAATTGCATTATGGAGAATATTTTCCTTTTATTCATAAAAGCGAAACTCAATTGCAGCTATTTATTGGACCTTTTTTAGTTTAACGTGATATCACAAAGTCATTCTCGTGTGAATAATGGATATCAGCGCTGGCAATGAGAACCAATTCTACAATAGATAAATGCAAATAATAATAATAATAATAATAATAATAATAATAATAATAATAATAATAATAATAATAATAATATAAAAACTTGTGTGATCGGTATTTTCAAATAGAAATGCTCTTGGGGCGATTTGACCCTTCACTTATTGAGAAAAGTCCCTATTGTTAGCAGCACTGACGTCATTGCCGATGATAAAAGAAAACAAAAAACATTTAATTTAAGAATTTGCACTTTGAGTTTAAGTTCCAGCCGCTGAATTTCTCATGTCTCTTCTTTTGTGGAAAATGCTCAAGTCAGAATCGAGATCAATTACAGCTCAGCTCATTAGCCTGTCTCTGATGATTTAATGCTAGGAAACATATGTTTTAATAATTACAGAGAGAGAGAGAGAGAGAGAGAGAGAGAGAGAGAGAGAGAGAGAGATTTTCAATGCTAATCAGGACACTGATATTTTTTATTACCATACTCTTGCTTTTATCAACTCTCAATTTTCTCTTCTTGCGATCCCTTTCAAACTCTCTTGCCATATTCTGCAGTTTCACTTTACCCCTGCCATCTATCCTCTGCAAACTTCAATCATTTCAGTACCCATTCACATAAAATGTTTTTATTCGACAACAAGGGAACTTTGTCCATTGTCTTTTTTTCTGACCTATTGCATCGTTCGATCCATAAAGATGTTGAGCAGCAATTGAGATACAATACATTTCTGTTTCAAATCAGTATCAAACAAAATCAGACAGTCACTCTACACTAATACATACGCCATATCCATCTCCACACTTTCAATTGCTCTTAGTACTATTATATAACGGTTTAAAGGTTACTCATAAATGGCAGAGGCAACGGAAAGTAGCAATGGCTTAAAGACAGGACAAGGCATAGAGACTGACCATATACGAGTGTATACATGCTGTAGGATCAGCGCCCATGCCCCTCTCCACCCAAGCTAGGACCATGAAGGCAAAGGCGAGGGCTGCTGATGAGTCAGGAGGTAGACCAATAGGCTTCCACAATTCCCCCCACCCCCACCCCCATCCTTAGGTCACAAGGACGGTGAGGTCGCAGACACTACAGGAAACTATCGAGCTGCAGTGGATTTTAAACCCCAGTCTAGCTCATTGCAAGGCAGGGACGTTTCCAATGAGCTACCACAACCCTACACATTCTTATCACGTCTAAATGTCGATTACTGGTGTCACATACAGCTCTTTACAATCCTCTTCCAAAGTTCTTCCAAAAGTTTTTTAAACAAACACTTTATTCACACAATCACTTCCTTGCCTAAAACCTTACTGTTCTTCCCTTATCAGTTCCTCTTTTACCTTTCCTACTTTATCAATCAAAATATTACTTTAGCCTTTCCTGCTACTACTACTGCTACTACTACTACTACCACTACTACTACTACTACTACTACTACTACTGGTAATAGCTGTATTTGTAGCAGTGGTAGCTGTTTTTTTTTTAGCTGGTTTATTACATTAGTAAGCCTATTGACTATTCATTCTCTTGAAACTGGCTAAGATTATTTGTTAAACGAATATTTACAGTAATGCTTATTTTGCATTTCAAGAGAGACAAGCGAGGAGCTCCAATAAACGTATGCAATAATAATAATAATAATAATAATAATAATAATAATAATAATAATAATAATAATAATAATAATAATAATAATAACAACAATAATAATAATAATAATAATAATAATAATAATAATAATAATAATAATAATAATCAGAGATTTCAGACCTCTGCCAACAACTATTGCCAATATTTTACTCGTCAACGGACGAAACACTTTTCATTTTTCTTTTTTTTTTTTGTTAGATTGACCTTGGATGAATCTACTGTAACATTTCACTAAAGTCTACGGACAGTGCATCCCCCTTTTCATATTTTCTGACCGTAGGTGTTGAAAAGAGCAATGTTGATCCAGAATCGTGATCTTGATTGGTATCACCTCCAAAATTTCATGGTTTCTTCCTAGGCGTAATATCCACCCACTGTTAAAATTTGGTGAAAATCCAATTTCGTCAAAATCTGTCAATTTGTTATGACGTAATCTTTAAAATTGTGAAAAATGTAAATCCGAATCTAGAATCCGGATCCGAAACCGGATCATATCCAAAAGTTAATGGATTTTAAGGCCTAAGGTCTATCTGTGGTGGAAATTTCGTGAAAATCCGACGATTTGTTTTGACGTTAGGTTTGAAATGGCGAAAGATAAAAATCAGGATCTAGAATCTGGATCCGGACCTGGATCATCTCCAAAATATAATGGGGTCGTCCATGACCTAAAGTCTATCTATGGTGAATAATTTCGTCAGAATCCGTCGAGTAGTTTTAACGTACTCCCGTCCACAGACAGAGAGACACACAGACAAATAAATAAATCAATCAACTGACTCGATTTTATAACCACCTAGGCGGAGGTAATGATAATAATGAAATTAATAATAATGATAATAATATTAACCGTGGTGGATGTAATAGTAATAACGCGGAGATGGAATACATCTCTGATCTTACCCAAAGCGGCTACGGTCTATAATTGGTCATAAATAATAAATTGCCTGTAACATATACTGAGGCGCGGAAGGTTACCGGCGATTCTATAGAATAATATAATCCATGGCGTTATTAGCCGATAGGGGAGAGGGGTACTTCACTGATCTCCGTTGAAACTTTTCCAATAATATTGAGATTTTGTGAACCCATACATGTTTTCGAAGTATTTATTAATCATGTACACACATGCACTTTTAGAATTTAATTGTATAAATACTGTAGGTATTCGGAAAGTCTGTAGGTATGAAAAAAAATGGTACGCATTTGCGTATAAATTTGCCTTCTTGAATAAAAAGGTTACGGAAAAGTTATTTTTAAAAACGGTAATTGGAAATCACTTTCAAGCTTATATACAGAATAATTGCAGTTCTTACATATCAGTTGATCCGATTGTTTGTCTATTTTGTATGCTTATATATATTTTTTGTACTTATCCAACACCCAAGGTAATGAAAAATATACCATGTTATCAAAATAGTTTGGAAATACCTTTTAGCATTATGAATTAGTTAGGTATTGAAATAAAACGTCTTGAAATACTGTTTCATCTTAAAAGGCAATAGTCACCATGGTCTCAATTTCCTAAATTTATTTTCAAATATTTCCAAAATGTTATATACTTATTGAATTCCTATCTTTCTTTAAATTACTTTTAGTTCAGATTCTATTTTATCCCCTGAACAGACGGAGAGAGAACAAAGCAACGAAACCGGTGACGATCAAAATAAACGGAGCGAATGGAATTCTCGCCGAACTGGCCGTGTGTAATTCCAGAAATCGGTGAAGGCTCCAATTCTCTGGCTTTTAATCTGGCAATTTCGGGTCTTCCCTCGCGCTGCGTCGTGTCTGCAATGAGAAAGAGCTGGAAACATACTGGTCTGATGTTGCATTTCCTGATTCAGCGCTTTGCTGGGTCTGTTACGAAATTGTTAGTCACCTGCCTTAATTGCATGCAGTTTTTATGCCATTATATTAGAAAGTTTACAAGAGATACTCTATTTATGACTTTTGTAATTATAAGTATATGTAGTGCAATTACAAAGGGCATTTATTCCACTATCTAAGGTGCGTTTGGAAAGGTGTGTTTTATCTGTTCCAAAGTCAGTTCTCCGAAGAATATCGTAATTGATAAGTTTTTACCCGATGTTAACGATTCCATATCAGGAAGATTTTGTTGACTTTATGGTATGGTCACAGTATTCTTTTAATAGTTTACCCCCAAAGGACGTACTGGTACGTTTCACAAAACTCACCCCTTTACCCCCATGGACGTACCGGTACGTCCTTGCTAAAAACTGCTATTTAAATTTTTTTTGCATATTTTGATAATTTTTTGAGAAACTTCAGGCATTTTCTAAGAGAATGAGACCAACCTGACCTCTCTATGACAAAAATTAAGGCTGTTAGAGCAATTTAAAAAATATATACTGCAAAATGTGCTTGAAAAAAAAAAACCCTTGGGGGTTAAGGGTTTGAAATTTCCGAATAGCCTGGGGGTAAAAGGGTTAAAAGATCAACAAGTTTTACGATGGTGAATACATCCAAATAATGTAGAAGTGTGGCAACCTCACCACCCACAATTTGAATGTCCAATTAGAAAATGTGGGTACGTGGCGGGGCACTTAGCTCATGTTTGGGGGCTAGTAAATTGCTTTTGGTCTACCATCCACAAGTTCACTAAGCTGTAAACGGATACCAGCATCGACTGGTGTCACAAAAAACGATCCATTGCAAACACCTAACCGAAAAATTGTTATATACCTTCATGGTGCTACCTCCGCCAAATAGTATTAAAATATAAGTGAAGAATACACATACAAGCACACTTACAAGCATATATATATATATATATACACACACACACACACATATATATATATATATATATGTATATATACACTTATGTATAATGGACACACATGTATATGTACACATATATAATGTAGGTATGTATATATATGTACTTGTGATATATATATATATATATATATGTATATATATATATATATATATATGTATTTACACGATGTATACATAGACGGACACACACACATGCACATACACACACACACACACACATATATATATATATATATATATATGTATATGTGTGTGTGTGTTTTTGTTTGTATGTGTGTACTTATTATTATTATCATTATTATTATTATCATTATTATTGTTATTATTATTATCATTATTATTATTATTATTGTTGTTGCTGTTAGCTAAGCTATAACCCTAGCTATAAAATCAGGATGCTATAATAACAAGGGCACCATCAGTGAAAAAAATAGTCCAGCGAAGATAGGAAATCAGGAAATAGATAACCGATTTGAGAAATAATGAACAATTGAAACAAAATATTCTGAAAACAGTAACGACACCAAAACAGATATTTTATATGTAAAATATAAAGAGACTTATGTCAGACTGTTCAACATAAAATCATTTGCTGTAAGTTTGAACTTTTGAAGTTCTACTGATTTAACAAAGATATTAGGAATATCATTCCACAATTTAGTCACCGCTGGAATAAAATTCTAGAATACTGTGTAGTATTGAACATCCTGATGGATAAGGCCTGACTATTAGAATTAACTGCATACCTAGTATTACGAACAGGATGGAACTGTCCAGTAAGATCTGAATGGAAAGGGTAATCAGAATTATAAAAAGCACAAAGAACTAATTGAACGACGGTACCAGAGATTAATAGCTAGATCAGGAATAAGAAATTTGATAGACTGTAAGTTCTTGTCCAACAAATTAAGATGAGAATCAGCAGCTGAAGACCAATCAGGAGAACAATGTTCGAAACAAGGTAAAATGAAAGAATTAAAGCACTTCTTCAGAATAGATTGATCACCGAAAATCTTTAAAGACTTTTTCAATAAGCCAATTTTGGGGCAATTGAAAAAGAAACACACCGAATGTGTTTCTCGAAAGTAAATTTGCTGTCGAGGATCACATCCAAAATTTTGAAAGAGTCCTACAGAGTTACAGAAACATTATCAATGCTGTGATCCAGATGACGAGGAACCACTGTCCCTGACCTACTTACAATCATACGTTGAGTTTTGTTACGATTCAACTTCATACCCCATAATTTGCACCTTCCACTAAATTTAGCTAGATCTGTATTAAGGGATTCAGCAATTCCAGATCTGCAATTAGGAGAGGGAATTGATGGAAAGAGTGTAGCAGCATCTGTATATGCAACAAGCTTGTTTTCTAGGTCAAACCACATGTCATTTGTATATAGTATGAAAAGTAATGGGTCAAGAACTCTACCCTGAGGAACACCAGAAATCACATTTCTATACTCACTAAGGTGCCCATCTTTGCGATCTCTCTCTCTCTCTCTCTCTCTCTCTCTCTTTATATATATATATATATATATATGTGTGTGTGTGTGTGTGTGTATGTGTACATGGTCCAGAACACTACCCTGAGGAACACCAGAAATCACATTTCTATACTCACTAAGGTGCCCATCTTTGCGATGTCTCTCTCTCTCTCTCTCTCTCTCTCTCTCTCTCTATATATATATATATATATACATATGTCTGTGTATATATGTGTGTATATATATAGATATATATGTATATTATATATATATATATATACACAAATACATACATATATTCATATAAGCCACATATACCTCTTAATATCAGGATTCTCTCTACCTCGGGATCAGAAATCAAGGGGGAATCAATTTTAGGATTATAGCTTCTGGTCGGCCGGGGAATCGAACCCAGGACCAAGAAACTAAGGTTCCAGTGACATACCATCTAGCCACAAAGAGAGATGGAATATTATTTCAATTCTCCCATACTTATTCCTGTCGAATTCAGATTCTCTGTACTTAGAACCGAAATCTACCCATGTCCACCATTGCAGCTTGTTGCAGTACTTTTATACGTGATTTTTATATATATTCATATAAGTCATATACACCTCGTAATATTGGGATTCTACTTGCGGCTGAATGTTATGTCTCTGGAACCTCAGTTTCTAGGGCTCTAGTTCGATTCCCGAGACCAGAAGCTATTATCATAAAGTTGATTCCCCCTTTGGTTTATGATCCCAAGGTAGATGGAATCCTGATATCAAGAGGTATATGTGGCTTATATGAATATGTATGAAAAACTCGTATAAATGTGCAAAATTATCACACACAGACACACACACACACACACACACATATATATATATATATATATATGTCTGTGTGTGCGTGTATGTTTGTGATTTCGCCTGGGGCTCTGGTCCTGAGATCGTTAAGAGAATACAGACATTATTGTATCAAAATTATATGGCTTATTTGAATATATATACACACACACACACACATATATATATATATATATATATATGTATATATATATATATATATATACGTATATATATATATATATATATACACACATATACTGTGTACATACCTACTCTGGTATTTGTCCTTATGCTCTTCACTTATTTCAATTCGGTCTGCATTGCGCATATCTGTTCTTCTATGTTCTGTCCTAAATGTCTCCATTTCCTCCATAAACCTATTTAACCACTCATATCCTCTCTCCCTCCCCCTCTCCATGCGACCCCTCCCATAACTTTAGGAATTAATCTTGGAATATCGAGATGAATTGCCGGTTCTGTCTAAGTGTTCTTCTAATTAGTTTCAAGGAATCAATTACATCATCAAGATATAATAACGTAACATTGACGTTATTCCGTCAATAGACGTCCTTCAAGTACTGCCCTGAATATAAATTTTGAATCAATTTGATAATTTGTGATTTTTCTTCAGTTGGGTTGGTTGGTATATGGATGGTTATGATTATTATGCTTGAAGGTGAAGTATTGAGACGCTTAACATGTCTACTGTGACCCTCTGAACTGTTACCAACCAATATGTTTTCACATATGAAATCGAGTCCGTTTATTTATTCATTTATTTCTTTGTTTATTTATTTATTTACCCGTGTTTCTGTCTGTCAGTGGAGAGGATTATTTTAAAGCTACTTGATGGATTTTGACGAAATTTTCACCACAGATGGATCTTAGGTCGTGGATGACTCCATTATATTTTGAAGATCATCCGGATCGGGATTTGCATTTTTTTTTTTTTTTTGGCCATTTTAAAGTTAACGTCTCAACAAATTGACGGATTTTGACGAAATTTTCACCACAGACAAATCTTAGACCATAGAAGAATCAACTAATCTTTAGCGGAGGTCAGAAATTTTGAATGCTATTATTATTATTATTATTATTATTATTATTATTATTATTATTATTATTATTATTATTATTATTCTGATTTTTATTTTTATTTTTATTTTTATTTTTATTGTTATTATTATTATTATTATTATTATTATTATTATTATTATTATTATTATTATTATTATTATTATTATTATTATTATTATTATTATTATTATTATTATTATTATTACGTGTAAAACCTAAGGTTTATTTGAGATTGTATTTAAATAATTTATTTTTTATGTTGATATGAAGGATATACTGTACATTGAAAATTATCAATCGTGATCATTTATTAGAATATCACTATAGCTTTCCAGATTACATCCAAATTATTAGTCGTTCACCAAGAAATTCTAAATTGGCTCTCATCAAAAAAGTACATACTGAATATAGTTGAGAAATTCCAGACTGGCTCTCTCAAAAAAAAGTAAACTTTGGATCAAGTTAAGAAATTCTAGACAGGCTATCACTAAAAAAGTACATACTGGATCAAATTAAGAAATTCAAGAATGCCTCTCATTAAAAAAGTAGACTGATTCATTTTAAGAATTTCCTTACTGGATCTCAATAAGAAATACATTTTAGATCAAGTTAGGAAATTCCAGACTGATTCTCATAAAGAAAAAAGGAACTGCATCATATTAAGATATTTCATAATAGCTCTCAATAAGAAAGTGAAGTTTGAATTTGGTTAAGGAATTCCAGAGTGATTCCCTTTAAGAAAAGAGAAACTATGAAGTTACGAAATTCCAGAATGGATCTCAAAAAGAACGAAAAGTTTGAATTAGGTTAAGGAATTACAGACTGATTCTCATTGAGGAAGCATAAACTGTATATCAAAATAAAAATTTTCCAGAATGGCTTTCAATAAGAAAGTAAAGTTTGAATTAGGTTAAGGAATTAAAGACTGATTCTCATTAAAAAAGTACAAACTGTATCAAGTTAAGAAATTCCAGAATGGCTTTCAATAAGAAAGAATAGTGTGAATTAGGTTAAGGTTTCCCGACTGATCCTCATTAAGAAATTACAAACTGTATATCAGAATAAGAAGTTCCAGAATGGCTCTGAATAAGAAAGAAAAGTTTGAATTAGGTTAAGGTTTCCAGACTGATTCTCATTAAGAAAGTACAAACTGTGTATCAGAATAAGTTCCAGAATGACTCTCAATAAGAAAGAAAAGTTTGAATTAGTTTAAGGTTTCCAGACTGATTTTCATTAACAAAGTACAAACTGTATATCAGAATAAGAAGTTCCAAAATGGCTCTCAATAAGAAAGAAAAGTTTGAATTAGTTTAAGGTTTCCAGACTGATTTTCATTAAGAAAGTACAAACTGTATATCGGAATAAGAAGTTCCAAAATGGCTCTCAATAAGAGAGAAAAGTTTGAATTAGTTTAAGGTTTCCAGACTGATATTCATTAAGAAAGTACAAACTGTATATCGGAATAAGAAGTTCCAAAATGGCTCTCAATAAGAAAAAGAAAAGTTTGAATTAGGTTAAGGTTTCCAGACTGATTCTCATTAAGAAAGTAAAACCTGTGTATCAGATTAAGTTCCAGAATGACTCTCAATAAGAAATAAAAGTTTGAATTAGTTTAAGGTTTCCAGACTGATTTTCATTAACAAAGTACAAACTGTATATCTGAATAAGAAGTTCCAAAATGTCTCTCAATAAGAAAGAAAAGTTTGAATTAGGTCAAGGTTTCCAGACTATTTCTTATTAAGAAAGTACAAACTGTATATCAGAATAAGAAGTTCCAGAATGGCTCTCAATAAGAAAGAAAAGTTTGAATTAGGTTAAGGTTTCCAGAATGATTCTCATTAAGAAAGTACAAATTGTATATCAGAATAAGAAATTCCAGAATGGCTCTCAATAAGAAAGAAAAGTTTGAATTAGGTTAAGGTTTCTAGACTGATTCTCCTTAAGAAAGTACAAACTGTATATCAGAATAAGAAATTCCAGAATGGCTTTCGAAAAGAAAAAAAAGTTGGAATTAGGTTAAGGTTTCCAGACTGATTCGCATCAAGAAAGTACAAACTCTATATCAGAATTAGAAATTCCAGAATGGCTCTCAATAAGAGAGTAAAGTTTTAATTAGGTTAAGGTTTCAAGACTGATTCTCATTAAGAAAGTACAAACTGTATATCAGAATAGAAAAGTCCAGAATGGCTGTCAATAAGAAAGAAAAATTTGAATTAGGTTAAGGTTTCCAGACTGATTCTCATTAAGAAATTATAAAACTGTATGTCAGAATAAGAAATTCCACAATGGCTCTCAATAAGAAAGTAAAGTTTGAATTAGGTTAAGGAATTCCAGATGATTCTCATTAAGAAAGTACAAACAGTATTAAGTTAAGAAATTCCAAAATAGCTCTCAATAAGAAAGAAAAGCTTGAATTAGGGTAAGGTTTCCAGACTGATTCTCGTTAAGAAAGTACAAACTGTATATTAGATTAACAAGTTCCAGAATGACTCTCATTAAGAAACTAAAGTTTGAATTAGGTTAAGAAATTCCAGATGATTCTAATTAAGAAAGTACAAACTGTATATCAGAATAAGAAGTTCCAAAATGGCTCTCAATAAGAAAGAAAAGTATGAATTAGGTTAAGGTTTCCAGATTGATTCTCATTAAGAAAGTACAAACTGCATATCAGAATAAGAAATTCCAGAATGGCTCTCAATAAGATAGAAAAGTATGAATTAGGTTAAGGTTTCCAGATTGATTCTCATTAAGAAAGTACAAACTGTATATCAAAATAAGAAATTCCAGAATGGCTCTCAATAAGAAAGAAAAGTTTGAATTAGGTTATGGTTTCCAGACTGATTCTCTTTAAGAAAATACAAATTGTATCAAGATAAGAAATTTCTGAATTGCTCTCAATAAGAAAGTAAAGTTTGAATTTAGTTAAGGAATTCCAGACTGATTCTCATTAAGAAAGTACAAATTGTATCAAGTTAAGAACTACCAGAATGGCTCTCAACAAGAAAGTAAAGTTCGAATTATGTTAAGTAATTCCAGACTGATTGTCATACAAAATGTGTAAACTGTATCAAATTAAGAAATTCCAGAATGGCTCACACTAAGAAAGCATATGCTTGATCAAGAAAATACAGACTAGCCTTCATTGAGCAATGGCAGATTGAGTCTCATTAAGAAAGTGCAGTCTGACTGTCTTTAACAGTCTGAATGTTATTAAGTTTGTACAGATTAATTCTCATTGAGCAAGGACAATCTGGATCACATTAAGAAAATATGTAGTAGGTTGGCAAGGGCACCATCCACCCGTTGAGATATTACCGCTAGAGAGTTATAGGGTTCTTTGACTGGCCAGACAGTACTACATTGGATCCTTCTATCTGATTACGGTTCACTTTTCTTTTGCCTACATATACACCGAATATTCTGGCATATTCTTTCATGATTCTCCTCTCTCCTCATACAACTAACAATTCTTCTCTCAAGGGTTTAACTACTGAACTGTAATTGTTCAGTGGCTACTTTCCTCTTGGAGAGAGTCTTTAGCTATGGTAAGCAGCTCTTCTAGGAGAAGGACATATCAAAATCAAACCATTGTTTTTTAGTCTTGGGTAGTGCCATAGCCTCTTTACCATGGTCTTCCACTGTCTTGGGTTAGAATTCTTATGTTCGAGGGTACACTCGGGTACACAATTCTATCTAATTTCTCTTTCTCTTGTTTTGTTAAGTTTTCATAATTTTTTTTAGGAAATATTTATTTTAATGTTGTTACTGTTCTTAAAATATTTGATTTTTCCTTGCTTCCTTTCCACACTGGGCTATTTTCGCTGTTGCGGCCCCTGGGCTTATAGCATCCTGCTTTTCCAACTAGGGTTGTAGCTTAGCATGTAATAATAATAATAATAATAATAATAATAATAATAATAATAATAATACAGACTGATCATCATTATGAAAATATATATTAACTCCTATTATAAAAATATGATAAAATATATACGGACTCGAATTTGAAGAGAACAGTCTCACAATGTTCAACATCTGCCCTTACGTGGCCATTGTTGTAAACCTAATGAAGCAAAATGGTGGTGAAGTAATTTAAAAAAAAAAAAAAAAAAAAAAAAAAAAAAAGATTATTGAGAATCATTATTTCCGTAATAAAAGCCAAGACATCTTAGTCACGCGTCTCATTTTGAATTTTCAGCTTCGAGACTTTTTTTTCATTAAAATGGGTGAAACACGTGACTCATTTAGTCTTTTTCTTTGAATTATATATTCGTAAAAATCCATGAATCCCTTTTTCGCGGAAATAGTTTCTTTTTGCCCCACGACGAATGTCTACTTTGTAAGCTTAATTCATTCAGTACCGTTCTTAAGTCTATTGTGACTCCCCTCATCCTTGGCTCAAGTTCTACTTACGAATCCCATTATTTGCCGAAATTTCTTTGTTCTCTTTAAAAGAACTTCTGGGTCGTCTTGACATTTTTTAAAAATCCAGTTGTTTATCTTGCTAAACATGAAGAGCAGCAATTTCGTATGCAACGGTAATTGTCTTTATCTACGAAACGAAAGAGAGAGAGAGAGAGAGAGAGAGAGAGAGAGAGAGAGAGAGAGAGAGATCAAATTACCTCGGAAAAGATGAAGTGTATGGTTTCGAACCAGATTAGCTATGCATATGATTGTCTTCGATTCAACCAAGCTTCCCGCTTAGATCCTTTGCCATAATCTCGATCTAGAAGCCCCAATAAAACGTTCGACGACAGGTGAATGGTTTCTCGATTTTACGCAGAAATAGTTGATATTTGTTTCTAAGGCTTAGCGCCGTCTTTCCGATAGTAGAAAAATGGTAATTTCTCCTCACCGATAAGACTCTTATGACCTCTTATGTTACTTGCAATGGCGTTCTCGGAAGGTCGACATAAATAGCCGGCGTAACATGTTTGTCTCTTTGTACGTTTCCTGAGAGAGAGAGAGAGAGAGAGAGAGAGAGAGAGAGAGAGAGAGAGAGAGAGATTACCTTCATGCGTTAGAAGAATTATCTAGTTTAACAGCAGTTTCACAAATGTTTCCCGAATTGAATGGATCTGTTGTTGGTTTATTTATGCAATTAAATCTTACGTGCACTTTATAATGCTTAGATGAAATATATAGATTTTTTTTCGATGGCATGCAGAAATCATGAAAATGAGAAATATTCTATTATTATTATCCCCGAATAATTCATTATAGATCTGCTATGGATAAACCACCAACCTCACTCTCCTAGTCAGAGTTAGTTCGAGTCCCTACTGAGCTTTTGAGTTTTCTAAATCATTTTAGGGGATTTCAAGGTTTTTACCGGAGATTGAAATTTGGATATCGCACTTGTACCATTATCCAAAGAACTGAGGAAAAATAACTCGTGGCTGAACGATTTAGGCCCAATACCTTTTTTTTTTTTTTTTTTTTTTGTAAAGAACTGATTTCTAAGTAGAGTTTTAACAGCAAGCAATTCAAATCAAAACTGTGTTTTCCTTAACATGATTTCGGAACCTGAATTTGAGGTTGCTTGCTTCCAACGTAGACCCAATTAACCTCTGTCACCATTCGTCAATCAGGTCAAGGGGTTGAGAACTGATTTGTTTCACTTACACGTGATTTCGACGTAGAAAATAAATTATCATCCGATGAGAGCTTTTTTTATATCCATGGACAATAACAACAAATGCAGCTGGTTCTAGTCCACTGCAGGACAAAGGCCTCAGACATGTCTTGGGGTTTGGCCACCTTTATTACCACTCTGGCCACTGCTAATTGATGATAATGGGAAACGCTCACAGCAAACTAGCTTAGTATGGGTGGCCCTGATTAGTACAGCTTTGTTGAACATGGCCCTTCCACCGCGTTAAGGTACGGCCACTCAGAATGGTAAAATTCGTATAAATACTCAATATGCAAATAGGTTTGCTTGTGTATTCATAGTCCATAGATTGTTATGTATGATGTATTTTGAAAATTTCTACAATTTGTATTATATGAATTAGTTTGTGCGATGACAAACCCAAAACTTTTCGGATTAGGTTTAATAACTTTTGGTAACGTAGGTGATATAAAGTAATTTCTAGTACTTGGCTGTGGTTGTTTTTAATGTGTTTAACATCGGTTGAATAAAGTCAGTAAGAAAATATGTAGTTAGTAAGCATACATAATTTTGGAGACATTATTAGCAACGTTGATCAGATATAGTCTCTGATAGGATTTTATTTCGGATTTACAACTCAAAATGGTCTTACATTTATTTCTCTAAGAAGATATTAGAGAAGTATACCAGTAATGAAGAAATGTCGCGAAACGGTGACATATCTGAATTTGTCATGTTATTCACTACGAAGAAATTGACAAGTGGGGTAAAGATATTCCATCTCTCTTCCTCTCCAAAGTAATTCGAATATCATCAGCGTACAAGAAATATTCATGCATTACGTAATGTCACTTTAATGAGATCATTAAACGTAATAATTCACGGCATACACTACAGATAAGTATCAGGAATAGTTATAATTTCATTGTTTCGTTTATGATTAATAATTTTCTTTCGTTGTTTACAAAATCGACTATCATAATCCTGGTTAATTATGGTTTTCTCCTCTTCATTGTCATCTTCACCTTATTATCCCAAGTTTAGACTATAACTTTTGATTTGTTTTTTTTAAATTATACCTCATTGTAGTATGGTAAAGTATTTATTAAGAGACCTTATTTCAGATTTATTGAAATGAAGGACATTAGCTATAATTCATATAATATCAAGAAAAAATATCATTATCGAGTAACAATGTCTTTTAAACTGAGGTATAGCCTAGTTTTATTGCCTCAGATGTAAAAGATGACCACTAGTTTTCACGATCATGACTAATTTGCTTAGCTTTTGTAAAGTGAGTTTAACTCTGTATTATTGATTTCTGCCAGGAACAACAACGTTCTATAATCCTCATAAAGATACATCCTCGAACACGAATGTTAACATATTTGGGGTAGTTCGAAAAGGGGGGAAAAAAACTATCCATTGGGTCAGCTGGTGGGCCAGGGAGCTGGGTTAAACTCGCTGGTATGTAAGATTTCTCTCACCCGGTAAATCATTTCGAATCTGGTGGCATGACTGTAGCGACCTTGTCTTTCACTGGAAGAGGCTAGGGTTTGATCCCAGTATGAGGGATATATATATATATATATATATATATATATATGTGTGTGTGTGTGTGTATTTTATATATATACATACATACATATATATATATATATATATATATATATATATATATATATATATATATATATATATATATATATATATGTGTGTGTGTGTGTGTGTGTGTATTTTATATATATATACATACATATATTTATATATATCTATCTATCTATCTATCTATCTATATGATGGGCCAGAGCTGCGACAAAGCCGCCCACCACCCACTTATGCCACTACATGCTGACACCAAACCACCGACCTCTACTGTCACTTACAGACGCTTATCGGCTGCAGATATGCTACTGTACTACCACTCCAGATTTGGGGCTGCTGCCGAGAAATGTGCAAACGGTTGTCAGTGGCTAAAAATTGTGTAAGTAGACCATTGCTTGTGGTGGTGGCCTCCTCTGTTAGTAATATTTTCTCTTTACATATTGCAGGTACGGGCATGCAATTTGTGGTAAACAGGTGCTTGCAGTTCTCTTCAACCAAGGCCACTTCAAGACACAAAGTAGCCTGCCTAAGCCTGCTGATGTTCGCCTGGTAGCTCCCAACACATAGGTGATACTCACCCATGGTTATGAAACCCTTACATTATCGACACCTCTTCAACCCGGCCCCTCCGATCTGGCTCTCCACATCAACCTCCTCATGTCATACCCGGAAGTTTTCCATCCCACAGTTCCCGCCAAATACGGTATTTATCACCCTATCAAAAGTGGGGCTCCCAGTGTTCACAGATTGAGGCATCTGACACTGGATCGTTTGGCAGCCTCTAAACAAAAATTCGCCAAAATGGAAGAAATGTGCCTTACACATCGTCAAAAAGAAATATGGCTTCCTGTGTACATGTGAGATTACAGGCATCAGAACATGCAGACAGAACTGTATCATTACCTGCTCATAAACATCGTAGATGTGACCTCCTACCTACACAAAGCGAAGGTCTTCTCCATGCTCAACCTACTGAAGGGGTATTATCAGGTGCCCATAACCCAGAAGACATCCCTAAGACTGCCATCACCAGCCCAATTGGTTTATAAACCTTCATTTACTCCTGTTCTGGCCTTCGTATTGCTGGGGCACCTTTTCATATCCTCTTGGATGTCATCTCAAGTGACCTCCCTTTCTGTGTATGCTAAGTAGATGACATACTTGTATTCCCTTCCTCCAAAGGGGAACACCTCCGTCACCTATGCATTGTGCTCGACCGAATACAACAGAATGGCCTTGTAGTCCTTTATGACAAGTATACCTTTGGCACCAATGAAGTATCGTTCTTAGGACACCACATCACTTCTGAAGGAATCCATCCCCTCACTGAGAAGGTAACAACTATTCAGAACTTCCCCATGCCCTCCTTGACCATCAAAGCACTGCAAGAACTCTTGGGCATGATCAACTATTATCACTGTTTCCTCCCAGTCATTGCTGCCACTCTTGCCCCGATCTACACCTCCCTAAAAGGCAAGCCAAAAGACCTGAAGTGGGGTCCCCTTCAAGAAGTAGCCTACTGCAACACAAAAAATGCCCTATCAACCAGTGATGCTTTCGCTTTTCCCAAACCACACGCCACTCTCCTCTCCACTGATGCCAGCATCGTCGCTATTGGTGCAGTACTTAAGCAGGTGGTCAACAGCTCACCCCACCCATTGGCCTTCTTCTGTAGAAAACTGTCCAAGGCAGAATCTGGCAACTCTACCTTCGACCGCGAATTGCTGGTAGTGCATTTGGCTATCCGTCACTGTTGCCACTTCTTACAAGGTACGCCCTTCATCATTTGCACGAAGCACATCCCTCTGGTGCATGCCTTCACTCGACAGTCTGCCACCAGAACTGCCTGAGATCTCTGCCATTGCTGAATGCAATTGCACCATTAAACACATCCCTGGAAAAATGAATCCCGTTGCCAATGCCCTGTCATAAAACACACTGGCCTCCATTCACCCGGGAATGGATTACAACACATTGGCAGAAGCCTTATAAAAAGATCCAGAGTACCAAGCATGTAACAACCCGTTTGTCGTCCCCACCAAATTTTTCTGTCTGCAACCTCCTCCAACACTCTCCCACGTTGTGGAAAAATTTACTCCATGCCACCAGACTTACAAGTCCCCAGTTAAGCTACACTTACCGACAGATTTGCGCTCTGTAACCCATGTTTTCCTGTGTAACGACACTAGCAAGACAGCTATTGCCGCCTTACATTGGCCCTTTCCTCGGGATATTTCTCAACCAGAAGGCTTTCTTAATTAAGATTCATGGCAAAGAAGACCGAGTCTCCATTGATTGTATAAAACCTGCAGTATGCCTCCTAAGTGCACGATGCCTTATTTCACATGTATGTCCTTTTTAAGGGGTTGCCATGTACCACACGTGTTTCACCCACGCTCATACACTATAACGGTATTTTCTTTTTATTTTTTATATCTAGCTTTCCTTTTCACTGTTAACAAAACCTGGTTAAGCCTTTTTTGACATAAATAGGTATCTTTGATTTTTTTGAAATTCTTATCCATACCCTGTTGTATATAGATTCGCAATCTGTTAACGGCCTACTCGCACAGAACTAAGGATAAATGGTTTCAGGAAGCCTATAGGCCTACCTACTGAGTCATCAGCAGGCATTGCCTGGCCTTCCCTGGCCTTTTCTTACCTTCCCTGGTCCTTACTTGTGTGGAGACGGGGCACGGGCAATGATCATCTGTCTCTAGGTTATTGTCATGTCTCTAGGGCATTGTCAGAGTTCCTTGCCTCTGTCGTTCATGAACGACTTTTAAACCGTTAAGCACAAGTTGTATTTGGCTTGAAAGTTCTGACAGAAAGACTTTCTTTAGCAAACATTCTAAATTATGAATTATGTATAACCATTTGCAGACAAATTGAGATCACATTTGCGTATAGGTGTTTATAAATAATGTACAAGCTACAAACCGCTATATTGCAAAGCCCACTTAGTTAATGGGGTAGTGCAGTTCACAGTGATCCCAGGTTGGCCACTGTAGGCATTACTCAAAAGATCTTTGCAATGGCCTTTCGGCTCCTAGTTACCCTCACTTTTTAACTTTCTACTATACCTCCGTTTCCGGCAACCTCTTAACCTTATTTCATACTGCAACTGCAGCATTTTCCCCCATTTGTATTTAGGTGATGAATGGCCCTCCAGGCCCCAGCTCCTGGCATCAAGGTCCATATTTGTAAATCCAATCCCATCCATCCGTGTTTGGGACGCTTAATTCAAGTTTGCCTTCGAACGCTAAGTCCAAAGGGACACTCAATGCAAGACTCGGAAAGTAGTTTAACTCGTCAAAGATTAAATTGACTGGTAATGAAAGTTACAGACAAAACGCCAACAAAGAGTTACATAGGTGAGGTGTTAGCTAAGTCTGCATACTGTTCTTCTTCATGTGATTTTAGAGATGCAAGAAAAATGGAAGGAATCTACGTAATTTTCTTTGTATGTTCTCATTGATTTGGTTCAGTTAAGGCAATTGGAAAATTGGAATAACTTTCACAATCTTACGGTAACGATTACTAAGTTATTTCAAAGAATTGCTGTGTATTTACAACGGGATAAGAGAAGAGAATAGAACTGGTAATACCTTGTAAGGGTATTTAAAAAGAACACGTTTATATATATAGATATATATATATATATATATATATATATATATATATATATAATATATATATATATATATATATATATATATATATATATATATATATATATATATATATGTGTGTGTGTGTGTGTATATATATATATATATATATATATATATATATATATATATATATATATGTATATATATATATATATATATATATATATATATATATATATATATATATATATATATATATATATCTCAAAGATTCATTGCTATAAAATTTGTAAAATTACCTGATAACTAGAAATTAATAAATCAAATTTGGATTTAAAAATACTACCATTTAATTTAGAAATGGCATAATTGCATAGTGGAGAATAATTTCCCTTTAGAGATAAAAGCGAAAACTCAATTGGAGCTATTTGTTGTACCCTTTTTCAGTTTAACGTGATATCACAAAGTCATTCTCGTGTGAATAATGGATATCAGCACCAGCAGGGAGAACCAATTCTACAATAGATAAATGCAAATGATAATAATAATAATAATAATAATAATAATAATAATAATAATAATAATAATAATAATAATAATAATAATAATAATAATAATAATAATAATATAAAAACTTGTGTAATCAATATTGTCAAATAGAAATGCTCTTGGAGCGATTTGACCCTTCACTTATTGAGAAAAGTCCCTATTGTTAGCAGCAATGACGTCATTGACGATGATAGAAGAAAACAAAAAACATACAATTTAAGAAGTTGCACTTTGAGTTTAAGTTCCAGCCGCTGAATTTCTCATGTCTCGTCTATTGGGGAAAATGCTCCAGTCAGAATCGGGATTAATTACAGCAATGAGTGCTCAGCTCATTAGTCTGTCTCTGATTATTTAATGCTAGGAAACATGCGTTTTAATAATGAGAGAGAGAGAGAGAGAGAGAGAGAGAGAGAGAGAGAGAGAGAGAGAGAGAGAGAGAGAGAGAGAGAGAGAGAGAGATTATTTGCAATGCTAATCAGGACAATGATTTTTTTTTATTTTTTATTACCATACTCCTGCTTATAACTACTCTCAATTTTCTCTTCTTGCGATCCCTTTCAAACTTTCTTGCCATATTCTGGAGTTTCACTTTACCATTGCCATTTATCCGCTGCCAACATCAATCATTTCAGAACCCATTCACATGTAATGATTTTTATTCGACAACAAGGGAACTTTGTCCATTGTCTTTTTTTTCTGACCTATTGCATCGTTCTATCCATAAAGATGTTGAGCAGCAATTGAGATACAATACATTTCTGTTTCAAATCAGTATCAAACAAAATCAGACAGTCACTAATACATACGCCACATCCATTTCCACACTTTCAATTGCTCTTAATACTTTTGTATAACGGTTTAAAGGTTACTCATGAATGGCAGAGACAACGGAAAGTAACAATAGCCTAAAGACAGGACAAGGCCATAGACACTGACCATATATACATACTGTATGATCAGCGCCCAAGCCCCTCTCCAACCAAGCTAGGACCAGGAAGGGGCACTCGATGGCTGCTGATGAGTCAGCAGGTAGACCAATAGGCTTCCACAAACCCTTCATCCTTAGCTCACAAGGACGGTGAGGTTGCAGACACTACAGGAAACTATCGAGCTTCAGTGGATTTTAAACCCCAGTCCAGCTAATTGCAAGGCAGCGACGTTTCCATTGAACTACCACAACCTTACATTCTTATCACCTCCAAATTGGCTCTGTCGATTATTGGTGTCACATACAGCTGTTTACAGTCCACTTCCAAACTTCTTCCATAAGTTTTCTAACAAACACTTGATTCACATAACCAATGCCTTGCTTAAAACCTTACTGTTCTTCCCTTATCAGTCCCTCTTTTACCTTTCCTACTTTATGAATCAAAATATAACCTTAGCCTTTCCTGCTACTACTCCTACTACTACTACTACTACTGCTGCTGCTGCTACTACTGGTAATAGTTGTACTTTTAGTAGTGGTAGCTGTTTTTTTTTTTAGCGGGTTTGTTGCATTAGCAAGCCTATTGACTATTCATTCTCTTGAAACTGGCTAAGATTATTTGTTTAAAGAATATTTACAGTAATGAGTATTTTGCTTTTCAAGAGAGACAAGCGAGGAGCTCCAATAAACGTATGCAATAATAATAATAATAATAATAATAATAATAATAATAATAATAATAATAATAATAATAATAATAATAATAATAATAATAATAAAGAGATTTCAGACCTCTGCCAATAACTATTGCCAATATTTTACTCGTCAACGGACGAAACACTTCTATTTTTTTTTCATATCGTGATGAATCTACTGTAACTGTAACATATAACCAAAGTCTACGGACAGCGCATTCCCCTTTTCATATTTTCTGACCGTAGATATTGAAAAGTGCAATGTTGATCCAGAATCGTGATCTTGATTGGTATCACCTCCAAAATTTCGTGGTTTCTTCCTAGGTTGTAATATCCACCCATTGTTAAAATTTGGGGAAAATCCAATTTCGTCAAAATCCGTCACTTTTTTTGACATAATCTTTAACATGTAAATCCGGGTCCGGAACCAGTTCATCTCCAAAAGTTAATGGAGTTTTATGGCCTAAGGTCTATCTGTGGTGGAAATTTCGCCCAAATCCGTCAATTTGTTTTAAAGTTTGGCAAAAGATACAAATCAGGATCTAGAATCCAGATCCGGATCTGGATCATCTCCAAAAAATAATGGGGTCGTCCATGACCTAAAGTCTATCTATGGTGAATATTTCGTCAGAATCCGTCGAGTAGTTTTGACGTACTCCCGTCCACAGACAGACACACACACAGACAAATAAATAAATCAATCAATTGACTCGATTTTATAACCACCTATGCGGAGGTAATGATAATAATGAAATTGATAATAATGATAATAATATTAACCATCTTGGTGGATTTAATAATAGTAATAATAACTCGGAGATGGAATACATCTCCGATCTTACTCAAAGCGGCTGCGGTCTATAATTGGTCGTAAATAATAAATTGCCCATAAGCCGTGTCCCCGTAACATGTACTGAGGCGCGGAAGGTTACCGAAGATTCTACAGAATATTAAAATCCGATTGCCCTATTGGACATGGCGTTATTAGCCGATAGCGGAGAGGGGTACTTCACTGATCTCCGTTGAAACTTTTCCAATATTATTGAGATTTCGTGAACCCATACATGTTTTCGAAGTATTTATTAATCATGTACACACATACATTTTTAACATTTGATTGTATACATACTGTAGGTATTCGGGAAGTCTTCATATCCGCACTGGAGGTATGGAAAAGTTATTTTTAAAAACGGGTATTGGCAATCGCTTTCAAACGTATATACAGAATAATTGCATTGATCCGATTGTTTGTCTGTTGTATGATTATATATATTTTTTGTACATATCCAACACCCAAAGTAAAAAAATCCATAACATGTTATCAAAATCGTTGGGAAATACCTTTTAGCATTATGAATTAGTAATGTATTGAAGTAAAACGTCCTGAAATACTGTTTTTTGTTTAAAGGCAATAGTCACCCTGGTCTCACATTCCTAATTTTATTTTGAAAAATTTCCAAAATGTTATATACTTATTGAATTCTTGTCTTTCTTAAAATTACTTTTAGTGTAGATTCTATTATATCCCCTGAACAGACGGAGACAGAACAAAGCAACGAAACCGGTGACGATCAAAATAAACGGAGCGAATGGAATTCTCGCTGAACTGGCCGTGTGTAATTCCAGAAATCGGTGAAGGCTCCAATTCTCTGGCTTTTAATCTGGCAATTTCGGGTCTTCCCTCGCGCTGCGTCGTGTCTGCAATGAGAAAGAGCTGGAAACATACTGGTCTGATGTTGCATTTCCTGATTCAGCGCTTTGCTGGGTCTGTTACGAAATTGTTAGTCACCTGCCCTCATTGCATGCGGTTTTTATGCCATTATTTAAGAAAGTTTACAAAAGACACTTTTTATTTGTGACTTTTGTAATTATAGGTATATATAGTGCAATTACAAAAGACATTTATTCCACTATCTAAGGTGCGTTTGGAAAGGTGTGTTTTATCTGTTCCAAAGTCAGTGCTCCGAAGAATATCGTGATGGATAATTTTTTTCCCGATGTTAACGATTCCATATCAGGAAATTTTTTTTAACTTTATGGTATAGTCACAGTGTCCTCAACAGAACACTAATTCATTCTTCTTTTAATAGTTAAAAGATCAACAAGTTTTACGATGATGAATACATCCAAATAATGTAAAATTGTGGCACCCTCACCACCCACAATTTGAATGTGTAATTAGGAAATGTGGGTACGTGGCGGGGCAATTAGCTCACGTTTGCTGGCTCGTAGGTTGCTTCTGCTCTACCACCCTCCAGTTCACTAAGCAGTAAACGGATACCAGCATCGACTGGTGTCACAAAAAAAAGAAAAAAAAAAAAAAAATGGTCCATTACAAACACCATAACCGAGAAATTGTGATATACCTTCCTGGTGCTCCAAATAGTATTAAAATATAAGTAAAGAATACACATACAAACACACTCACGCGCATATGTATATATATATATATATATATATATATATATATATATATATATAT
>NC_090727.1:183988333-183995833 GCF_036898095.1 Palaemon carinicauda | reverse complement strand
ATAATAATAATAATAATAATAATAATAATAATAATAATAATAATAATAATAATAATAATAATAATAATAATAATAATAATAATACAGACTGATCATCATTATGAAAATATATATTAACTCCTATTATAAAAATAGGATAAGATCTATACGGACTCGAATTTGAAGAGAACAGTCTCACAATGTTCAACATCTGCCCTTACGTGGCCATTGTTGTAAACCTAATGAGGCAAAATGGTGGTTTACTAATAACGAAGAAAAAAATTATTACAAGGCGTTGAGGTTAAAATTCTTACAAATAATGAGAATCATTATTTCCGTAATAAAAGCCAAGACATCTTAGTCACGCGTCTCATTTTTTATTTTCAGCTTCGAGAATTTTTTTTTCCTTAAAAGGGGTGAAACACGTGCCTCATTTAATCTTCATTTGAATTATATATTCGTAAAAATCCCTGAATACTTTTTACGCGGAAATTGTTTCTTTTTGTCCCACGACGAAGGTCTACTTCCTGGGCCTAATTCATTCATTACCGTTCTAAAGTCTACTGTAGTTCCCCTCATCCTTGGCTTAAGTTCTACTTACGAATCCCATTATTTGTCGAAATTTCTTTGATCTCCTTAAAAGAACTTCTGGGTCGTCTTGACATTTTTTTAAAATCTAGTTGTTCATCTTGCTAAACATGAAGAGCAACAATTTCGTATGCAACGGCAATTGTCTTTATCTACGAAACGAGAGAGAGAGAGAGAGAGAGAGAGAGAGAGAGAGAGAGAGAGAGAGAGAGAGAGAGAGAGAGAGAGAGAGAGACATCATATTGCCTTGGAAGAGAAGATGAAGTGTATGGTTTAGACCCAGATTAACTATGCAGGTGATTGTCTTCGATTCAACCAAGCTTCCCGCTTAGACCGTTTTCCATAATCTAGATCTAGAAGCCTCAATAAAACGTTCGACGACAGGTGAAAGGTTTCTCGATTTTACGCAAAAATAGTTGATATTTGGTTCTGAAGCTTAGCGCCGTCTTTCCGATAGTAGAAAAATGGTAATTTCTCCTCACCGATAAGACTCTTATGACCTCTTATGTTACTTGCAATGGCGTTCTCGGAAGGTCGACATAAATAGCCGGCGTCTTTATACGTTTCCTGAGAGAGAGAGAGAGAGAGAGAGAGAGAGAGAGAGAGAGAGAGAGAGAGAGAGATTATCTGCATGCGTTAGAAAAAATATCTAGTTTTACAGCAGTTTCACAAAAGTTTCCCGAATTGAATGGATCTGTTGTTGGTTTATTTATGCAATTAAATCTTACGTGCACTGTATAATGCTTATATGAAATAAATGTTTTTCGATGGCAAGCATAAATCGTGAAAATGAGAAATATTCTATTATTATTACCCCCGAATAATTCATTATGTCGTTTTGATTATCTTATAGATCTGCTATGGATAAACCACCATCCTCACTCTCCAAGTTAGTTCAAGTCCCTACTGAGCTTTTGAGTTTTCTAAATCATTTTAGGGGATTTCAAGGTTTTTACCGGAGATTGAAATTTGAATATAGCACTTGTACCATTATCCAAAGAACTGAGAAAAAATTCCACGTGGCTGAACGATTTTAGGCCCAAGATTTATTTATTTATTTATTAATTTTTTTTTCCTTTTCTTTTTTTAAAGAACTGATTTTTAAGTAGAGTTTTAACAGCAAGCAATTTAGGTCGAAACTGTGTTTTCCTTAACATGATTTCGGAACCTGAATTTGAGGTTGCTTGCTTCCAACGTAGTCCCAAATAACCTCTGTCATCATTTGTCAATCAGGTCAAGAGGTTGAGAACTGATCTGTTTCACGTACACGTGATTTCGATGTAGAAAATAAATTATTATCCGATGAGGGCTTTTTCTTATATCCATGGACAAAAACAACAAATGCAGCCGGTTCTAGATCACTGCAGGACATAGGCCTCAAACATGTCATGGCGTTTGGCCACCTTTTTCACCACTCTGGTCGCTGTTTATTGATGATAATGGGAGACTTTACTCTGATCGCTCACAGCAAACCACCCTAGTATGTGTGGCCCTGACGAGTACGGTACAGCTTTGCTGATCATGGCCCTTTCACTACGGTAAGGTACCGCTACTCAGAAAGGGTAAAGTTCGTATAAATATTCAATATGAAAATAGGTTTGCTTTTGTATTCATAGTTCATAGTTCGTTATTTAGGTCATAAACTACAGATCAGTCTCAGGAATAATTACAATTTTATTAATTCGTTCAAGATAAATAATTTTCTTTGGTTGTTTATAACATAGACTATCATAATCCTGGTTAATTATGGTTTTCTTTTCGTCATTTTCATCTTTACCTTATTATCATAAGTTTTGACTCTATAACTTTTGATTTGTTTTCTTTAAATCATACCTCATTGTAGTATGGTAGGGTGTTTATTAAAAGACTTTATTTCAAATTTCTGGGAATGAAGGATATTTGCTATAATTCATATAACATCAAGAAAAATTACCATTATCGAGTAACAATATCTTTTAAACTGAAGTATAGTTTTATTCTTTCCGCTGTCATTTCATTACCTCAGATGTAAGAGAGGACCACAAGTTTTCACAATCATGACTAATTTGCATAGCTTCAGTAGAGTGAGTGCAACTCTGTATTATTGATTTCGGTCATAAACAACAACGTTCTATAATCCTCAAAAAGAAGCACCCTCGAACACAAATAATGACGCATTTTGCGTAGTTCGAAAACAAATTCTTTCAATTGGGTCAGCTGGTGGCCAGTGAGTTGGGTTAAACTCGCTGGTATGTAAGAGTTCTCTCACCCGGTAAATCATTTCGAATCTGGTGGCATAACTGTAGCGACTTTGCCTTTCACTTGAAGAGGCTAGGGTTCGACCCCAGTATAAGGTATATATATATATATATATATATATATATATATATATATATATATATATATATATATATATATACTAATATAATATTATATATATACTATATATATATATATTATATATATAATATATATATATATATATATATATATATATATATATATATATATTCTTATGAATCTGGTCTAACATAGAGTAAATGATTTATTTATGTATTTCATATGTGTATTTAATAGGTGAATAGCCAGATCATAAGGTTAGTTCCTTTCTTGTAGGTTAAGTAATTGTATGTAAATTACGTGGGACTTTCGTCGATCATTCAATTGTATTCTTCATTCAAGTCAGTATTTGTAAATTTACGTTATTTTTTTACAATAAACTGTTATATTTCATGTATTTTGCTACAAAGTCTTGCGTAATGTTCATTTAGTGTGCTCTACGAACCATATGATGCATAAACGAGGGCTTATGTCATTTCTTATGGTATTGCAACATTTTTGTGAGAAATTATGCCATTCTCATATTTGCCACGTGTTTTGGAAGTTTCTCGAAAACCCCAGTATTATTGTTATCTTTTTTTCCTTTTTTTTTTAATGTTTGAGGACGGGGGTGGGCGGAGCTGCTGAAAGAGGGGGCCTTGCAAGGGAAGTTAGATTCTCCTGTTCAATACATAATTGTTGGTAACTCTAGGGCCGTTAGGCACAACCCCCAAGCATCTAGATTCCTGACCCTAGGAGAATCTAGAAAACTAAATCACTATATATGTGCCCCCAGGGATGTATAGCGGACAGACAGAGAATTCCAGCCTTAGGTCATAGGCTATCGACCCTCTCTCTCTCACACGCCTCTCATACAAGATCGGTGTATTTTCCAAAAGTGTTCACTGATTGTGAAACATCGAAGTTTTGGTGTGACTAGTTTTTGTAAACATAGTGAGTATTCCATAAAAAATTATCTTAGATATTTTGTAACTGCCCCTGTGCAAGTAGAATACGTGAAGTGTATTTTACTCGCTATCTGGTTAAACTTCGTGTGGGCTAAAAACTTGTAAGGTTTATCAGTTACTTTATGTAATTTCTTTAAAAGATTAATCCTTAGAGTGTTAAAGGTTATATATTTTCATTAGTTATCAAGACTAAATATTTGTTTAAAATTTAATATCAGTGAATCAGTTGATATAATTTTCATCAGTATTATTTTCTTGTCTTAGTTTAAAGTTTTATTCCGATTTAATGTTTCGAGTCAAGTCATTGTATAATTTCTTGGGTATTATTTTCTTGTCTTAGTCTAAGTTTTATTCTTTTAAGTGATTTACTTTTTATGTAAATTCTTTCAAAGTGTTGTAAATTTTAATAGAATATTTTTATTTTTGTAAAGAGTGTATTTTTTCGTTCACTAGTGTTGTCACAGAACTCTCACGTATCCCAGTTAAAGAATCGAAGTAAAAGGTTGTTTTGAATAGCTCTTAATAATAATTATCCAGTTTTGGTTTGAGTCTACTTAAGAAACCTTTGGATACTCAGTGTTTTCATATATTGCCATATGGGAGTTTAAGAATTTCCTCAGAGCTCGGATATTAATTTTTCAAGTGTAACAGATTTATGTAAAAACAAATAGGTGAGTTAGGAACTCAGGATGCAGTGAACTTGCAAGCCGTAATAAATATGATATATATTTCTGGTATCTGGATCCAGGACATAATATATATATATATATATATATGTGTGTGTGTGTATATATATATATATATATATATTTATATATTTTATATATACATGTATAAATATATATATATATATATATATATATATATATTTATATAGGTATGGGTACGTATGTATAGTAGTACTCTCAAATATACACTTGTAAACATAAACCAGAATAACTGTATGTAGGTATGTATCCTGAGTTTTGAAAAAGAGCACCTCTCCCCTCTAAAGTTGATCTGTCCTCAAAGAATATTTGTTGAATTCAGCGATAAATCATAAACTTTTCACTGGAAGTGTTGTGAATAGAAAGGAACAAGTTTGAAACTCTCTCTCTCTCTCTCTCTCTCTCTCTCTCTCTCTCTCTCTCCTGTCTAGAGCATTTAACCATCTTGGTCTAGGGTTCTTTTGTTCAGCTATAAAACTTTTTCCTCTTCAGTCGATTTTACAGCATAAGTTTATGAGTTTGCTACAGGTTATTACTCTTATGTAAATACACACAAAGATATCTATCTATCTATCTATCTATCTATCAATCTATATATATATATATATATATGTGTGTATATATATATATATATATGTATATATATGTATATATATATATATATATATACATATATATATATATATACATATATATATATATATATACATATATATATATATATATATATGTATATATATATATATATATATACAGCTTATAGTATTATATATGCATATAAACACACACACACGCGCATACACACACACACACACACATATATAAATATATATATATATATATATATATATATAAAACAACTGGTCTAGAATAAGAGCAAAAAATTGACTCATGTATTTCATTTGTGTATTTAAGATATGTATAGCCAGCTAGTAAGGTGAGTTCCACTCACGTAGGTTTAAGTAAATGTATGTAAATTACATAAGACTTTCATCATTCCTTTAATGGTATTCTCATTCAATTCAGTATATGTAAATTTACGTTATTTTTAAGAATTAACTTTTTATTTCATATAGGTTTGTTACTAAGTCTTATGTAAATTCGTTTAGGTATGCTGTATGGTTTGCCGAATGAAATGCCGATGGACATATTGTCGACGGACATAATGTCACCGGTCATAATGACGATGGACATAACATCAACGGTCAAAATGCCGACATTCGTTCGAAAAGGACATAATGTCGACCCAAAACCTTAGTGATAAAAATAATAATAATAATTTTATATATGATATGGATAAAAATAAGAAAATTCAAACGATGTTGAATAATTCCGACTCCTACTAGGAAGAAAGTGTTATTTCTGGCGTAAAAAAAAAAAAAAAAAACAACATAATTCTAAAAAGTGTTACAAATTAATTGTATATCTTGATATTAAAATTTGTGACCAGGTTCTTAAATCTCTCGTAGGCTATCATATCTTAAGTTCTGCGTTCAATTTTTCTCACATTAGTTAGTTGCGATAACAGGATCTAGGATAACTGCCCCCGGACAAATGCTCCTGGTCAATTGCCCCTGGGACAGTTGACCCTATAGGACAACTGCCTCCCCCCCCCCCCATGGATAATTGTGATAACAACAGTTCTGTGTTTGATTGTTCTTTTCCGTTTTTTTTACCAACTTCTCTAAAGATGCATGCTTAATCGCCATTCTTATGTTAAAAGCATAAGGCTATGCCACCCTTCATTTGCATTGTTTACATTATATTTCTTATCTAGCACTCTGAACAATATAACTGAATTTTGTGCCATAAACAATAGTTTTTACAAATGTCTTCCTTTTACTATTATTAGTGAAAAAAGACCTTGTAAATTTGCTCATAATTTTTGCTAGTTAGCATTTTGTTATTTGTAACAAAGGTATGGATAGTATACAATTGCTTCCCTAAAGGAGGAGAATCAAATGTCCCATCGCAAAACTATGTTGAATAGGTTTCTAACATCCTCAGATTGTTACACGTTGAGTAAATAAAGATAGCCTCACTATCGTAAAGCAAAAATGTTTCTACCCATGACGTCAAATCTTCATCGCCATTTACATTACGTTAACTAGTTTTCTAATGTGATAATTACCCAAGATAGAATTTTTTAAAAGAATTATAAGCAAACAATTAGTTATCCTTAATTTTATCCTCATCATATATAAGTTTATTATTATTATTATTAAGATCTTGGAGTCAACATTATGTCCTCTTCAAACGGATGTCGGCATTTTCTCCATCGTCATTACGTTCCTCGACATTATGATCAGTGATATTATGTCCGTCGACATTTCATCCATTGGCATTTTGTCTGTTTACCGCTGTAAGACTCACACGAGGTATGAGCACAAAGGATTACGTCATTTTTATGTTTCCACGTGGTTAGAAAATGCATGAAAATTCTCGAATTAGATTTACTCTCTATTTTTATTGTTGCCCACGAAAAGGTAGGGGGGGCGGAGTTAGCTGAGAGAGGGTTGCTTTGCAAGCAAGGTTAGTACCCCTTCTTACGCAGCTAGAACCATGACCCCCATGCTACAGAATAATCTACTAAAAATTTCTAGAAGAATTGAGTCAATATATATAGACCCTAGGAATACATAAGCAGCAGAAGAGACCCAGCCTATCCCTTTGAAAGAGCCAGCGTCCACCAGTCCTCTCTCCTCTCAAGTGTGTCAAGTAATATCCTCTCAAACGTGAATAAGTGATTTTTATCCAATGTATATCTTGTTGTTCAAATGTTGGTGAAATTATTGGATGTAAATTCAAGTGTAGTGTGTTAATGTAAGTATATTTTAACATAAATATTTGTAACAGGCCCTGTGAGATTTAGGTTAGACAGTGAAGTGTATTAAAAATTTTGCTTAACCGTTGTGTAACCTTGTGTGAACCAAACGGCGTAATTGTAACAGTTACTTATA
>NC_090727.1:183978333-183983333 GCF_036898095.1 Palaemon carinicauda | reverse complement strand
CTAGCTAATATATTGTAAAGAATTATTGTTGATGGGCACCATAGTGAGAATAGGAATGTGATATCTGGTGTTCCTTAGGGTAGTGTTCTTGGCCCATTACTTTTCATACAATATAGAACCTACACATGACATATGGTTCGACCTTGAAAACGAGCTCATTCCATATGCAGAGAATGCTACTCTTTTTGCCTTATTTACATCTCACGAATATAAATCAGGGGTTGGTGAATCTATTATTAGAGATCTAGCTAATGTATTGTAAAGAATTGTTGTTGATTGGCACCATAATGAGAATAGGAATGTGTTATCTGGTGTTCCACAAGGTAGTGTTCTTGACCCATTACTTTTCATACAATATAGGACCTACACATGAGATATGGTTCTGCCTTGGAAATAAGCTCATTCCATATGCAGAGAATGCTACTCTCTTTGCATCAATTCCATCTCTCGAATATAAATCAGGGGTTGGCGAATCTATTAATTAGAGATCTAGCTAATATATTGTAAATAATTGATGTTGATGGACACCATAGTGAGAATAGGAATGTGTTATCTGGTGTTCCTCAGGGTAGTGTTCTTTGACCATTACTTTTCATACAATATAGAACCTACACGACATAGGGATTGGCCTTGAAAACGAGCTCATTCCATATGTAGAGAATGCTACTCTCTCTGCATCAATTCCATCTCTCAAATATAAATCAAGGGTTGGTGAATCTATTGTTAGAGATCTAGCTATATATTGTAAAGAATTGTTGTTGATGGGCACCATAGTGAGAATAGGAATGTGATATCTGGTGTTCCTCAGGGTAGTGTTCTTGGCCCATTACTTTTCATACAATATAGGACCTACATATGAGATATGGTTCGGCCTTGAAAACGAGCTTATTCCATATGCAGAGAATGCTACTCTCTTAGCATCAATTCAATCTCTCGAATATAAATCAGGGGTTGGTGAATCTATTATTAGATATCTAGCTAATATATTGTGAAGAATTGATGTTGATGGGCACCATAATGAGAATAGGAATGACACATGACATATGGATCGGCCTTGAAAACAAGCTCATTCCATATGCAGAGGATGCTACTCTTTTTGCCTCAATTCCATCTCCTGAATATAAATCAGGGGTTAATGAATCTATTAATAGAGATCTAGCTAAATTCTATGCTTGGTGCAAATTATGGGGCTTGAAGTTGAACCTTAACAAAACTCAAAGTATGATTGTAAATTGGTCTAGATTCTCAGCATTGACGATGTTTCTTTAACTCTATATAAATCTTTTAAAATTTGAGGTGGGATTCTTGATTGTAAATTTACTTTTGAGAAACGTATTTGGTCTTTTTTTTCTTCAATTGTACAAAAAGTTGGGTTATTGAGAAAGTCTTTTCAAGATTTTTTTTGTTGATCAATCTATTCTGATGAAATTCTTTAATTCTGTCTTATTTCACGTATTTCTCTTCTGTTTACTCTTCAGTTGATGACTTTCATCTTAATTTGTTGGACAAAAACTTGTGTTCTATTAATTAGTGCCCTAGATATTAATCTATGGCAACGTCGTTCAGTTACTTCTTTATGCATGATGCATAAGATTTGGCATAATTCTGACCATCCTTTGCACTGAGATCCGGCCAGACTGTACCATCCTGTACAAGTCTTTCCCATCATGAGAGTCAATACTACATAGTATTCAAGAAGTTTTTATTCTAGATATGACCAGACTATGAAATAATCTTCCTTATCAAGTAGTTGAATCGGTTTAACTCCGGAAGTTCAAACTTGCAACATTTTTTTTTTCTTTTTCTTTTTTTTTAAACTAGGGTTGTTGCTTAGTCAATAATAATAATAATAATAATAATAATAATAATAATAATAATAATAATAATAATAATATTAATCAGAGATTTCTGACCTCCGCCAAAGGTTAATGGAGTCGTCCTTGGGCCAAGATCTATCTGTGATGAAAATTTCAGCACAATCTGTTGAGTAGTTTTGACATAATCCTTTCCACAGGCAGTTAGACAGGCAGACAGACACAGACAAATAAATAAATAAATAAACCGACACAATTTTAAAACATCTATGCAAGGGGCCAGTTAGGTAATAACTAAAAGGTAAGGTAAATGCAACCAAACTTGATTAAACAATTATTGTGTTTACATACAGATACTTCTGTGGAGGGATGTCACAAAAATTCAAACATGATAAAGCTTGTTCTAGCCCAATAGCACCGGTTGGTCTATTTACAGTGTAGTGAAGTGTGAGTGATAAAATGAAAAATGAAAGCTGTTACAGAGTATGAGCTTGTATGAAATACATGCAGTACAGGGCTCCCCCCTAAAAATGGGGCACCCTGCTCTTGAGAGGCGTACTGTAGGTGCGTCATCTTGCAGGAAATACGCAGGTTCAAGGCAATGAATGGATACACAGTTTTTTTGCCATGAATGTCCAGTAAGACCGCCTTCATTGTTTAATGGATCATAACGAAAGGGCCTGTGTAAGGGGGCGTTAGCGGTGGTTCACTGGTGTCATTACGCAGGAAAACATGCGTTGCCTTGTGCTAATCTGTCAGTATGCGTTGCTTTGCTGGGGCTTGTAAGTCTGGTGGCATGTCGTAAATTTTTCCACAATGTGACGTAGACACTAGAGATTGTCGGAGGAGGTTGCAAATGGAAAAAAAATTGATAGAGACGACCAACCGATCGCCATAGACCATATCAGTAGCCAAGACATCCAGGGTGTCTTTAGGAGTGGTCCTTAGTACCAGAAGGACCCATGGAAGCTTGTCGAACCAGTTGGAGTACTTGCCGCGGACATCAAAGCTGCTTTGAAGGTGCAATGAAAACATTCAACCATTCTGTTGGTAGCAGGGTTGTAGGCAGTTATTTGATGTAGAGTGATTCACAGTTTTGCTAATGATGTCCACAATTGAGGGACGAAAGTGGTACCCCTGTCAAAGGTAATATGCTCAAGGATACCGAATCTTGCTATCCATCCTGAGAGTAAGGCAGACGTACATGAGGCGGTCATTGCAATTTACATGAGAATGGCTTCAGGCAGAGTGGAGCTGTCGATGATGGTAAACAGGTAACAATTTCCTTGTGATGTGGGTAGGGGCCCAATAACGTTGACCTGAACGTGAACAAAGTGATGCTGAGGTTGAGGAAAGGTGCCCACTTCTGAATCCGTGTGTCAATGTACTTTTGAAGTTTAGCACAAAGTACAGGCGTGGACCCAATCCTTAGCATCCTTAGCAATGTCATGTGAAATAAACTTCCGTCTTCAGTAGCTGTGCAGTATATCGGCACGGGGGATGTAAAAGGCCCTGAAGGAAATCAAGCACCTGTCAGCGCATGGGAGCAGGTATCCACAGTCTAGTTCTACCAGTAGAGACGTAACAGAGGAGGGTGGCGTTGGAGTCGTCAAGGGGGACACCTTCCCATCGAAGGGATATACAGGATGCCCTACATGTTTGGTACTCTGGATCTTTTTGTTGGGCTTCTGCCAAGGTGTAGTAATCTAATCCCAGATGGATGGCGGCTAATGTGTTTCTTGATAGGGCATCGGCAACGGGATTCATTCTCCCAAGGACGTATTGATAGGTGCAATTGTATTCAGCCATGGCAGAGAGATGCCGGCATTGACGGGCGGACCAAGCGTCAGAGGCTTGTGGTTCGTGAGAATGATGAAGGTCATACCTTCCAAGAAGTGGGGAAAGTGATGGACAGCCAAGTGAACCAATGTAGTGTTCCAATGTAGAGTAGCCAGATTTTGCCTTGGATATTTTGCTACTAAAGAAGGGTTATGACCTGTGCAAGCCATTGACTATCTGCTCGAGTATTGCACCAATAGTAATGTCGTTGGCATCAGTGGAAAAAGAGAGGTGAGAGCAGCAGCAGTTGATAGGGTATCCTTTGCATTGCAGAAGGCTGCTTCTTGAAGGGGACCATTCTTCAGATCCATTATTTTACCCTTCAGAGGGGCCGTAGAGGGGAGCAAGAGTAGCGGTGATGGCTGGGCAGGAAACGGTGAAAATAGTTCTGAACGGCTGCTACCTTCTCAGGAAGGTGGTGGACTTCTTCAGGAGTGATACAGTGCCCTAAAAACTATTCTTTGTTGGCACCAAAGGTACACTTGTTGTACCAGACTACAAGGCTGTTCTGTTGTAGGCGGTCGAGCACGATGCATAGGTGACGAAGGTGTTTCTCTTTGGAGGAAGAGAACACAAGTATGTTGTCCATGTAACTTACATAGAATGGGAAGTCTACTAGGATGCCATCCATGAGACGTTGAAAATTGGCCCCAGGATTACGAAAGCCAAACCAGGAGTAATTGAAGGTCTATGTACCAAAGTGGTTGGTAGTGGCAGTCATAAGGATGACTTCTGGGTTCATTGGCACCTGATAATATCCCTTCAGGAGGTCGAGCGTGGAGAAAACCTTCGCTTTGTGCAAGTATGAGATCATGTCAGCATTGTTTGGATGGGGGTAGTGATCCAGTTTTTCTGCGAGTTCAAATGCCTGTGATCCACACACTGATGCAAGGAGCCATTTGTTTTCAAGATGATGTGTAAAGGTGACGACCATGGGCTGGAGGCTTTTTGGCAAAGACCTATTTCTTCGATTACAGCGAATGTTTGTTTGGTAGCTGCCAAACGATCCAGTGCCATACGCCTGAATCTGGCGAACACTGGGCCCCATTGTCTTGATATGATGATGGATACTGTGTTTTGCGGGAACATGGGCGTTTCGCAAAATTCTGGACAGAAGGCTTCCTGGTACGAAGTGAGGGGGTGAGCATAGGCACCCATGGGTGCGCTGATGTGGAGAGCAAGGCCGGCAGGGCCAGGTTGAAGAGGTATGGATGAGTAAGAGTTTGTGTTGACTAGCCTTTGGTGAGCGACATCGACTTCGGTCGATGCTGAATAGTTGTCCACTGTGTCAGGAGTGGAGGCATTGATGGAGGTCTTTGAAAGTTCTGAAGTGGCTGTCTATAAGGG
>NC_090727.1:183968333-183973333 GCF_036898095.1 Palaemon carinicauda | reverse complement strand
AGACACTAAGATCTGCTTACATGTCGTTAGGACAATTATTTTTCGCTATACTTCGTAACGTGAAAAAATTCTAGTCCTCACTTCACTCCGTATTCTCTACAGGTATAAACATGATAAAACATTGAATTGCATTACAGCGCACCGTGCCGGTTGACCCTAGATAATATGAAAGAAAGGGAGAGAAGGAAAAATGGAGAGAAAGAAATAAAGGTTCCGATTGAATTATTTACACATTTAACCTCTTTTTGAAGCCTATAACAAATATGTTTACTTGAAACAGACTACCAACGCTCATGTCTATGAAGACACCTATCATTGACGTTATCGTTTGCAATGTAGCCACAGTTTTTAATACCACAGTGCTTCACTTTACTTTAACCTATTCGGAAATACAGGAGCTTTTAAAACTTCTTAAAGATAAATCGATCAAAGGACAAAATCATTCCAGCTTCCTCTGTATCATGCAAAATACATCAAATATGGAAAAGCATTTGTGACAGCATCTGATATCAAAAATTTCACAGTATTGGTGATTTTTCTTTTTTTCCTGTTCAACTAAGAAATCTTCAAATTACAATAAACTTAATTCCCCAAATCTCAGATAAGAAAACTTTAATGATCTATCAAAATAATAAATAAGTTTTTCAATATAGGAAAATATAAACCGCGCAGATTCTGCAACACCTGATTATCAAAAAGATCCTTTGTATGCACCGGTCTTCCAGCTTAATGTTTCACAGGTGCTTGCAAAGAATTAACAAGTGAATTTTCCGTTGGATCTATGTAACCCCTCATTTCATGCCTCCGCGTTATTGCATAAATAGTTTGATCACTGGAGATTACTAAAGCACCGGAATCTAATAAAAGTGTGATAAATAAAGCAACTTACAATGGCATTTCGCTTTGCTCGTGACCATTATTGTAAGTTTCTCTTTGTTGAAAGACAAGTTTGTAGGCCTTGTCGGTGCTATCATTCATCGATGATAGAAGATGCCCATGACAGCTGAGGTCCCACAATTTCCTGTCCAAATTAGATGCCACCGTCAAGACGACTGCTGGCATCTCATTGCATTCACGATCCTGGAAAGTAGATTCCAAAAATAAAACATTGTACATATATGCTTATAATTTCAAAAAACACTACCTTCTATATCAAAGTTGAATTTCAGCGAAAAATTTTCCATTTTTTTTTCTTTTTTATCTTTGCCGTGTGTAATAAACCTTTTGCTACGTAAACACTCAAAGTTTAACAATAAAGTTTACCTCGATAATATCAAAAGTCAAGATGGAGAGGACTTTCACTCTGGAATATTCTACTTAGAAGAATTTTTACCTCCATTTTATTAATAACCTTTGGTATAAAGCACCAAACCTCAAGTTAAAGCATCAATTCCCTCTGTACCTGGATACCAATATTAGAGATTAAAAACCTCAACATATTTTTAAAAGTAGCAAAACAGTCGAAAGAATAAATATCTCTCACAAGTCCATAACTCTGAAAAATTTAAACAAGAATTGACCATTCATCCATGTTAGTTGACAACATTTCAAAAAATCTGCTCTTTTGTACTCTTACTGGGCTAACATACATTGATGACCCGAACAGTGTATTCAGTACAAGTTTAAATTCTTTGGTTTTCTATGATTTCTAAATCTGGCTTTTTGCTACCTACTTGCATTAAAATCGAAATTTTTTTGTTATCTGGAACAACGTTCATACATTGTCAAAGTACTTAACATAATTCTGTCGACTGCCTCCTGCTCCTTCATGTTTAATTTTAAAGATTCATTTGCTGTCCAGTTTCCAACCACACTTTTCATGATTAAAAAAAAAATTCGCTGTATTCATCGCTAAAAACTTCAAAATCACTCTAAACCTACTACTGAGGTGTAACAACATATAAATTTCCCAACACCAGAGGTGTCACAATATAACTATTAAATCTGAGGAGTCATAATATAGCGGTAAATTTCTGTCTGAAGCGTCGCAATATAGCGGTAAATTTCCTATGAGGCGTCGCAATATAGTGATAAGATTGCCTACATCCGAGGCTTCGCAATGTGATAAATTGCCTACATCTGATGCGTCACAATATAGTAATAAACTGCCTACATCTTAGGCGTCACAATATAGTGATAAACTGCCTACATCTGAGGCGTCACAATATTGTGCTAAACTGCCTACATCTGAGGCGTCACAATATAGTGCTAAACTGCCTACATCTGAGGCGTCACAATATAGTGATAAATTGCCTACATCTGAGGCGTCACAATATAGTGATAAAATGCCTACATCTGAGGCGTCACAATATTGTGCTAAACTGCCTACATCTGAGGCGTCACAATATAGTGATAAACTGCCTACATCTGAGGCGTCACAATATTGTGCTAAACTGCCTACATCTGAGGCGTCACAATATAGTGCTAAACTGCCTACATCTGAGGCGTCACAATATAGTGATAAACTGACTACATCTGAGGCGTCACAATATAGTTATAAACTGCCTACATCTTAGGCGTCACAATGAAGTAATAGATTAAGCAAGTCTGATACAAATATATAGTTAAAGTAACGACCAATATAAAATAAAAAGAATTGATTTCTGCGTCAAAACGTGATCTCAACCAGAGCATCTGATATTTCCCCATTATGTTCCCAACTAGCTTTGCTCAATATGTAAAAATACAGAAATGCTATACCGTTTTCATTTTAACAATACCTCTCACGACAAATTTCGTGGAAATTATGTAACAGACAATTCTGTCCAAAAGATATTCGTGAAAATAACGTTTTTGTTAATTCAGAAGGTTTGGTATCTAAACAAGGTCTTAACGACACAGTTTATCCTTATACTTTAGTTACGAAATTTGCCTTCAGTATTCGTCCACGTAAACCTTTCCAAATACAATTTAGTCTGAAAACCAATTATACTTTCTTGTGACAAAAAAAAAAATCCAAATCTTGAAGCTATTAAAGTAAATAGCTAGCATCCAGTGCCCCTTCAAAACAACCATCCGCAGCTATGCCATCATATAAAAATACTTCAATCTTCACTTCCTTAGATCTCCAATATCTAACAGACTTAAGAACTTTAGTAAAGATGTACCGCCGCTTTCAAAAATATCTATAAAAACTTTTTAAATTTTTTCTTCAATGAGAAAGATATTGGCAACATTTTAATAGATTTCTATGCGATAAGCAGACTGTAGACTGATTGAATCCTTAAAAAGTGTGTAATAAAAAACCAGCCTTTGCTTACCATTTCCCTTCTTGGCCACCGTCAAAGGATTTATTTCTTAAGTTTCTCTGATACCAGTGTCACCCATTCTCTTTTAATAAATTCTGATTCGTCCCTTTCTGACCTATTGTTACCCAATCCAACAACCACAGTAACGGTTTTGAAATGGAATTATGTGATCGCCCTTTTAGACGTCAATGACTATCTTACCGGACCCAATCTAATTCTGTTCAATGTATTGTGAATAACAACAACCAACAGGCGATTAAAAACGATAAAATAAAATAAACACAAAGTTCCAATTTCCTTGTACCAACTGCAAAGTATACAAAATAAAAACAGCTATATTTTCACTTATCTTTTTGACGACTTTCTTGGTACATTCCCGGCTCCAATGTCCCTTCTCGGCCTTCATTGAGCTCTAGACCTCTTTCATCAAAGTTGATATGAATCCACAGACTTTACCTCGATCTTTAACCAGCTTGATACATTTGGCGATGCTGCTCTTTGCCTACTAACTCGTTTTTGCAGCAGTTTTAGATGTTCCTTGTCCTCCAAATTGATAAACAATCGCATCTAATGCTAACATTTTAGTATCAGTTTCCTCAAAATAACGCGATGCTCATTCATATGGTTTTCCATCACACTTTAATGAGGTGCGGATACTTGTTGAATATTTTGCTGGAAATCGGATAATAGATTATCCATCACTTCTTGAAACGGTTTCAGCATTCTGATTGCTAGCGTGAAAAGACTATTCACATCTGAAGCTGTTTTTGGCCCTGCCTGGCGTCCTGGCTAATAAATTCGACTTGCTGGGGCTAGCGTGCACTAGAAAGTGACCACTTACTAAATACTTCTTCAAACATCGAATACGTTTCACCCAACACTAAATTCTCATTGACCACTGCCTACATAACAACTGAACTTAAGTAACAAGACACTAAGATCTGCTTACATGTCGTTAGGACAATTATTTTTCGCTATACTTCGTAACGCGAAAACATCCTATTGTTGAATAACCACTTGTAAAGCCTGCCTGTTCTCTTGGTTTATTAATGTCTAGCTACCTCTATGCGGCCTAATATAATCTTTATAAATAATTTATTTATTACGGAGATTAACCTTATTTGGCGGTAATTTATCAGGTCTTTCGTATCTCCATTTTTGAGAATTAGTATAATGATAAAGTTTTCCGAAGCTTTAGGTATAGACCATTCTTGCAGACATGATGATGTGTAAAGTTCAGCGAGTTTTACCACTATGAAATCTCCTTCTTCTATTATTGAAAAAATTGTAAGGCTATATTCTCTTGCTTCTTTGCCTTTTTTCAAAGGCATATATATATATATATATATATATATATATATATATATATATATATATATATATATATATATATATATATATATATATATATCTATATCTATATATCTATATATATAGATATACATATATATATATACATATATATATACATATATATATATATATATATATATATATATATATATATATATATATATATATATATATAAATATATATATGTATACACATAGAAACAAAATAACACAATGTATGAAAAAATAATATATATATATATATATATATATATATATATATATATATATATATATATATATATATATATATATATACATATACTGTATATGTATACATCTATATATATATATATATATATATATATACATATATATATTGTATATATATATATATAGATATGGGTTATTTTATTTATC
>NC_090727.1:183958333-183963333 GCF_036898095.1 Palaemon carinicauda | reverse complement strand
AGACTTCTCTATACTAAGACCACCTTATAGAGACTATTGTCTCTACTGAAACCATCTTGCAGAGACTACTACTCTCTGCTAAGACCATCTTGTATAGACTACTGCTCTATATTAAGACCATCTTGTGAAGACTATTCTCACTACTAAGACCACCCTATAGAGACTATTATCTCAACTAAGACCATCTTGTAGAGACTATTCTCTCTACTACGACCACCTTATAGAGACTATTATCTCTACTAGGACCATCTTGTAGAGATTACTACTCTCTATTAAGACCACTTTGTAGAGACTATTCTCTCTATTACGACCATTTGTAGAGACTTCTTCCCTCTACTAAGACCATCTTGTAGAGACCTACTCTCTACTAAGACTATCTTGTAGAGACTACTACTCTCTAATAAGACCATTTTGTAGAGACTTCCCTCTACTAAGTCCAACTTGTAGAGACTACTACTCTCTACTAATACCATCTTCTAGAGACTTTTCTCTACTAAGACCTTCTTGTAGAGACTATTATCTCTACTATGACGATCTTATAGAGACTATCCCTTTTATTCATACCATCTTGTAGAGACTATTATCTCTACTAAGACCATCTTGTAGAGACTATTATCTCTACTAAGATGATCTTGTAGAAACTATTCCTTTTATTCATACCATCTTGGAGAGACTATTATCTCTATGAAGACCATCTTGTATAGATTTTTCCTTTTATTCATACCATCTTTTAGAGACTAATGTCTCTACTAAGACGATCTTGTAGAGACTATTCCTTTCATTCATACCATCTGGTAGAGAATATTATCTCTACTAAGACCATCTTGTAGAGACTATTCTCTCTACTAAGACCATCTTGTAGAGACTACTACTCTTTACTAAGACCATCTTATAGAGACTATTATCTCTACTAAGACGATCTTATAGAGACTATTCCTTTTATTCCTACCATCTTGTAGAGACTATTATCTCCACTAAGACCATCTTGTAGAGACTATTATCTCTACTAAGACGATCTTGTAGAGGCTTCCTTTTATTCATACCATCTTGGAGAGACTATTTTCTCTACGAAGACAATCTTGTAGAGATTTTTCCTTTTATTCATACCATCTTTTAGAGACTATTGTCTCTACTAAGACGATCTTGTAGAGACTATTCCTTTCATTCATACCATCTTGTAGAGAATATTATCTCTACTAAGACCATCTTGTAGAGACTATTCTCTCTACTAAGACCATCTTGTAGAGACTACTACTCTTTACTAAGACCATCTTATAGAGACTATTATCTCTACTAAGACCATCTTGAAGAAACTACTACTCTGTACTAAGACCATTTTTGTACACACTATTATCTCTACTAAGACCATCTTGAAGAGACTATTCCTTCTACTAACACTATCTTGTAGAGACTTTTCTCTACTAAGACCATCTTTGTAGAGACTACTACTCTCTACTAAATCCATCTTGTAGAGAATATTCCTTTTACTAAGACCCTCTTATAGACACTTCTCTCCACTAAGACCAACTTGTAGAAAAAGACCATCTTTTAGAGACTATTTCTCTCTACTAAGACCATCTTGTAGAGATTTCTTCCCTCTACTAAGTCCATATTCTAGAGACCTTCTCTCTACCAAGACCATCTTGTAGAGACTTTTTCTCTATACTAATACCATACTGGAATCAGTTTGGTATCAACTGTCAGTCTCTCAATGGGTCTTGAATAAAAACTTATTTCCTTACAAAAGTAAAGAAAAATTATTTTCCTTAAGACTCTATTGAAACTTATCCTAAAAATATTTACCACTATGTACAGTATGTATTTTTCAATTTTCATTTTTTTTTAATTTATTTTTCATTGGATTTTTTATACTTTATATTGGGGGGGGGGGATTTCTACCATTTAAAACTTTTTCTCTCTTTTTCAATGTTCACAACGCTAAACACTCACTCCTGTTCCACTCTTCCAGGTCAGGATCCCTGAAAACTTTAAATCAATCAATCAATCCACTCTTCCAGTACAATGGAATATTTAATATTTTTGTTTCTTTAGGTTATTCTTATTCATTATCAAGGGTTTCCATTTGGTTTTGTATTTGTTGGTATTCTCATTTTCAACTTTAATCCAATCTTTTATTCCTCCGCAGGCTTCTCCAGGACCCTCATTGCAACATCGTTCCACGCAGTCTCCACAGGGACCTTCATGACAATATCGTTGGCAGGTATGCCTCTCACAGTTCATTAATTTGTTACAAGTTTTATGACAAGGAGAGAATCACTGTCTGATGCCGACATATTTTGTGGTGGATCCATAGTAGCACGAGGCATTGACGGCTGCATAACAGGGACCACAGGCTCTGTGTGGCAGAGTACATTGTATTTATGTCTGCATGTGATGACATTGGCCTTAAGAGGTTTCTTACATAGCTCGCCACAAGAATGCGGAGTATCGTAGTATTTAACATCCTTTGGATTTTTCAATTTATCTCAGAAGCAGAAACATCGATAAGCAAGGAATTTTATATTTTGTTGTTGTACGATGATTAATTCCAGTTTTCCTTGCTCAGTTAATGTGCAAAATGGAATAACAGCCAGGACACGCCCACACTCCATTCTTTCGACGAATATTTTCTAAGCATATCGCACAAGTTTAGGTCTCACTGTACATCTCGTTAATCATGGCCTCTCTTTTATAATAATCCCTTTCCACTTCTGTATCTCTTTTATCCTCCTTTTCAGTCTCTGTTGCCTCTGTTGCCCAATCTTCTTCCCCAGAATTATCTTCTGAAGATGGCTGCGGTCTTCACTCATGCGCTACCATTGGCCGATAAGGGTCTCCTGGCATCTGTTATGGGTACTGGCAACCATGGTTTGAATCTTGTTTGCGACTTCATCTTTGATCTTTTCATCAGCAAAATTTACAACAACATTTCCATTTCAAGTTTGCCTCGTATTAAGAATTTGTATATCTTTAAGTATATGTTCAACCTCATTTTTCCTGTGAGTGATTGTTGTTGATACTTTAGTTGATTTAATTACAAGTAGGTTTTTTCCTTAACTTTGTCTGCGTGTTATTTCTCACTTTTGGGCCATCAGTAATTGAAGCGCTAACTTAATTGATTCCATATTCTTCGTTAGATTATGCACTTCGGTGAAATCGGTTTTTTTTATTCGGGTCAGTTTTCTAGGTGAAATTGCTACATTCGTCGTGAGTACACGAGATGCTTTCCAATTCAGCGAGTCTTCCTTTATCTTCACCTATCATATCTTCATGTTTTCTCCATTTTCGACAAGTTTCGTATGGCTATTTTGACTTCATCTACCCACTCAGGGCAAAGCCATACCATGTCCTTTACAATCATATCAGAGGTGTTAATGTCTGCAGAGACACTTCTTGTGTTAGAAATTATCACAAAATTCGCATCCTATCCACTCTTTGTTTTCCCTTCGCAGATCCATAAAAGGACAATTTTCATTTATGATGTATTTTTAATTTCACTCATGTTCCTCCATAAGAACAATTATTAGTTCAAAGTTTACATGTACGAAATTGAGCTACAACAAACCAAGGACGAAAGAGAGAGGGAGGGAGATCACACCACACCGATGAAGTGTCGACGCCGAGATTTGCAGATGACAGTTGTGTTTAGCGAATCGTTTGAGGATTTGCAAAAGATGATAGAAGATTTGAATAGAAAAAAGCAGAACTGTAGTACTGAAAATGAGTATGGGTAAAACTAAGATAATGTTCAACGAAAATGTAGAGACAACAAATAAGGGTTATGGATGAAAGTCTAGCGATTGTTATTGAATATACGTACCTGGACAGACAGCATTTGTTTCTCCAGGAAATGACACCGAAATTAAAGAATGATAAGAACGGAAGGGAGAGCTTTTGACAAACAAAATTTTAATTATGTTCACTAAAATATCGCTTTCTATATAAAGAAAAATGTTTAATTAGATGGTCCTCCCAACTTATGCATCAGAAACTTGGAGCCTTTCTAAAGCCTTAGACCACAAGCTAATTACAACTCACAGAACTTTAGAAAGAATAATTATGGGATTAACACTAAGAAACAGAAAAAAAGCAACATGAATACGGGAGCAAACTTAAGTAGAGGATATTCTATCAACATGTAATAAAGGAATTGGCCATGGGCAGGACATAAAATGAGAATGGCAGACAATAGATGGACATTAAGAAAAAGAGAATGTGTCCCTTGAGATTGCAAACGAAGCAAGGGAAGGAAAAGAAGACGATTGATTGACGAACTGAGAAAATCTGCTGGTATAGACTGGCATAGAAAGACCATAAACAGGAGATGGGGAAGGGCATGTCAGAAGCCTTTGTCTTGCATTGCACTAGCTTCGTCTTATCATAATGATATTATTATCATTATTATATATATATGTATATATATATATATATATATATATATATATATATATATAAATATATATATATATATATATATATATATATATATATATATATATATATATATATATCAATTATTCAATCCTGGGTTTTAGAAGGAAGGTTTTCCAAAGCCCCCGTAGTATAGCAAGAATCTCGAAATTGAGTTTATGCCAATATCTAACACTTCTAATGAATGAATGAGTTTTTAGTTTTATAATTACCTAAAGGGAAGTAAAATATGATTAAAAGCTAAGATTTATCTTAGACGAATTTCTTAAATTTCTCAAGTCCCATTCATAACTACGAGATCTGGTGTTACTTGATCGACCACATCTAAAAGATTGTTCCCTCTGAGATAACGACCATTTTTCCTTCAATTCTTAAAACATTTCCTTGAGTTTCCAGGTGGTCATATATTCTCACGTCACCACCAGATGTCCTTAGGCAAGTCTTTCTTCCCCTGCAAACTCTCCCTCTCTCTTCTCGATCCTCTGAAAGAGATATAAATAAAGAAAAAGAAAAATTAGAAACAGAAAAAATCTAAAAGAAAAACGGTTGCATCCCGCTTCAAGTAAAGA
>NC_090727.1:183948333-183953333 GCF_036898095.1 Palaemon carinicauda | reverse complement strand
ATATATATATATATATATATAATGCAAATGAATGATGTATTGATTTTTGTATTGAAATATGATTGATATCGTGAAGGACCAATTTTAATTGTATATAATTGCAGTAGATGTCTAAAATTATGAAAGGTTTATCCATGCTTTAACAGACTTAGTTACTTCTTTGTGATTCACAAAATACATGTTGAGCCTGAATTATTTTTTCGAGAATCAATCATAGTAAAATGAACGCAATAATATACAGTTTATGGATTAGCTTCGTAAAGTTGATTCGCCGATAAATTGTTAAAGCATTTTCTCTTTTTATAAAAATAGTTTAAAATTCCCTTCTATTAAATAAAATTTATCATCACGCTTAGAATACTTCAATTCATACGTGCTTTTAAAGCAACATGGAAATTTAAACGAAGAATTTTGTAGACAAATTCTCCACATTAGTCGCGTCTTTTCCATGTCGTTTCAACTGAATCCGACTACCTTTGAAGATGGCGCGTAGCTCATTCGCCCTAAATTACAGGATCCACAGAGTGTCCATCCTTATCTTGCAAAGAGTTCCGGTTTTCTGGATGAACTGGGGATCCGGTGATGGATCTGTCGGGTCTCATTTTACCCTTATCTCAAGGATTCCTGAAGCCAGCAATCGCAAGGGAGACGCCGTTTGTGAGGATTTAGTTCCCGAGCACAACCAAAGTTCTGTCAGTGACTTCAAGAGGTCTTGCATTGCGTCGACACTCCTGTTAACTGAGTAACTGGCGAATTGTGACTGTGACAGTCAGTGATAAAACTCAAGGACAATTATAAAATTGACCTGCAGATACTGGATTAAAAACAATTATTTTTTGTTGAATACAGGTAGCCTATTCTAAAACTTGTTTTGATATATTAGCGAATTTTGTGTCCAGTTCACTTTTAATAAAGTGAAATAGCATCAGGTGGGAATATGCGTATATAGTTAGGTATGAAAACATAATGAAACAATGAAAGTCAAGACTGTTTCATGTTAAAGTAAAATTATATACTAAAAAGGCGGTTTTTCATATATATATATATATATATATATATATACATACATACATACATACATACATACATACATACATACATATATATATATATATATATATATATATATATATATATATATATATATATATATATATATATATATATATATATATATATATATATATATATATATATACACACACACATCATAACGTGGTAAAGGGGTTTGTGTATCGTACTGATCCGCAAAGTCTGCCACCATCACCAATATGCAGTGGCCAACGTGGCAATGAAACTGGCCAAACCTCAGACATGACTAGGGACATGTCTGAGGCCGTTTCTAGTATACTAGAAACGGTTGCATGGGTTGATTATATATATATATATATATATATATATATATATATATATATATATATATATATATATATATATATATATATTGTGATGGCTGGCTTTGACCACCACACAAAGCACTACACTTATCAAATAATATTCACCATCATAACGTACTAAGTCCACTAAAGGTGGAATAGTATCCAAACATCAAAACGAGTGCAAAGTCAACTCAAGGGGACAAAGAAAATACCACAAAAATCTCCTTAATTTTAATACATAATATTTAGACAGAAATAACACCTGAACCACAATAATACAATAATAAATGATGCACACTCACTGTTAAACTCCCTGCAAAAGAAAACAATTACACAATTAAAGAAAGGTCATCAACACATACATATTAAAAGGAGAGAGGGTCCAGAAAGGAGAAGGCCAACGAAAAGTAAGAACATCCTAACAAATACAAACTAAATATCCCTAACATATCCCTCAAACACTTCTAGGGGTCTCCTCCAAGAGGACAATAAACTCCCCGGCTGGAGGCTTATTCCGTGTGGCAGGAAACAAGGATCCAAGACAATGGTGTTAAGTCTTTTTTTTTCTTAATGCTCCAATAATGAAGACCGCCCAGGATTACAGGTCGTGGACCCGGCACACAAATATAAAGATCAAAATTTTTACCTTGGGGCAGAGAGGTCCCCTTGGCTTTTACTGAACCAAGGGCAGTACACTATATATAGGATAAAAATCCTTAATGCAGAGCGAGGATATCCTAGAAAAGCTAAACAGCTTCACAACGTAGCTCTGCAATGGCGATGAATAATATAGATCCAGAAGCAATTATCGTGCCCTTCAAGGTTGGAGGCTCAGAAACACACTAAGGAAGCCTCTTCCAACAAGCCCGTTCACACCTCCGTTCACACAGGAGCGCAGCCACGTAACCCACACCACTTGAAAATATAAAACAGCTGTTAGTCCATTATAAACACTAACATAACCACCAGTGAAAAGACAAACTATTAAAGAAAGAAAACAATACGTCTATACTTAACCTTATAACAATACGTCTATATTTAACCTTATACATCTATAAAAACTTAAATAATTTAGAAATATATAACAACTATGTTACACCTCCTCACCCAACCAAAAAAAAAAAATTCCAAAAATTATTATTAATTTTTTTTTAAAGTAATTTAAATTACAACATACAGGTTAACACATATTGAAATATTAAACCAACACTCAAAAATAATTATTAAACAAACTGCAAAAACATGACAAACAAAAGGAAAGAGGGGGGCAAGTACCAAGGTTTGCAGCTCACAAGGATAGCAATATATAACCAATGCTAAAAACATCTTAAACCTAATATTAATCACAAGTAAACTTTCCAAAACCAGAAAACCAAAACATCACCATTCAATAAATAGGTACCCAACCTAAAAATTTCACATCACTCATACCGTTAATAAACTTAATAAAGAGTCATTGCACTAACAACCGGATTCTGTATATATATAGTCCAAAGGCTATAACCTTTTCCACACTCAATACACTGTTCATTTTCAGGGATACACATCACTCACTATCAATAAATGTTGATCACAAAAACCACTGTCTATTTCAGTGTTATATATCACACTTATCACCATAGTGTCCAATACATACACACACACCGAACGACACAGAGAAGACCACCACAAGACTCCCCTGCGCAAACAGACAAGCAATATTCGTCACTAGCGATGGCTACCTCCTGAACGGTCTCGAGTTTTAACTCTTCGAGGTGGACCTTCAGTTTATCCGGGACACACCTCTTAAACTCCTCCACCAATATTAACTCCTTCAATTTCTCAAAATCTCCCACCTCCTTGGATTTGAACCAATCGCTAGCATACTGTTCCTTCGCCCTGGCAAACTCAACAAAAGTTTGTTCCCTACATTTTTTCTAAGTTCCGGAAGCGTTGCCTATAAGCTTCAGGGACTAACTCATAGGCCTTCAAGACAATAGCCTTCACACTCTCATAATCTGCTGATAGATCCTCCGCCAGCGTTACATATACCCTCTGAGCTCTTCCAACCAATTTACTTTGTATAAGAGTGGTCCAATACTCTTGGGGCCACTCCAACCTTGCTGCAATCCTCTCAAATGACACAAAAAACTCTGCTACATTATTCTCTTCAAATTTAGGTACAAATTTGAGAGCCTGCGATAAATTAATAGCAGGAGTTACTAACCTTTTTGGGTAATGGGCGGGGGAAAAAGAACTTGGGTTTTTCATGGCAATCTCATGCTGCCTCTCTTTTTCTCTTTCCCCTGCCTTAAACTTTTCCATTTCAAATTCCATTTGTCTCAGGGCAATCTGCCTATCCAAAATTTCTATAGACACTACTTCATCAGGTTTCACCTCTTGTTCCCCACCTGTCTTTACAGTTTTAACATAATCATAAATGTGCAATAGCAATACACCCTTTCTTATGGACACATCATATTCCAATTCAAAATGTTCTGCTACAATTTCCAAGTCTTCCCTATTTAATTCTGCCAACCTCTCTTGCCATCCCTCTCCTCTAAGGAGTTCTAATACGTTAACAACCATGATTACTTATTCAAACAAAATACTAAATTTACACAAAACAACACCGAGGAGGTGAAAATACACTGCCTGAAAAATTACCCCAAGAATTAACTTTGCACAAACAATGGTGAATACTCAGGAACGAAAGATCCTGTCACGGTCGCCACTTGTGATGGCTGGCTTTGACCACCACACAAAACACTACACTTATCAAATAATATTCACCATCATAACGTACTAAGTCCACTAAAGGTGGAATAGTATCCAAACATCAATACGAGTGCAAAGTCAGCTCAAGGGGACAAAGAAAATACCACAAAAATCTCCTTAATTTTAATACATAATATTTAGACAGAAATAACACCTGAACCACAACAATACAATAATAAATGATGCACACTCACTCTTAAACTCCCTGTAAAAGAAAACAATTACACAATTAAAGAAAGGTCATCAACACATACATACTAAAAGGAGAGAGGGTCCAGAAAGAAGAAGGCCAACGAAAAGTAAGAACATCCTAACAAATACAAACTAAATATCCCTAACAAATCCCTCAAACACTTCTAGGGGTCTCCTCCAAGAGGACAATAAACTCCCCGGCAGGAAGCTTATTCCGGGTGGCAGGAAACAAGGATCCAAGACAATGGTGTCAAGTCTTTTTTTTTTCTTAATGCTCCTATAATGAAGACCGCCCAGGATTACAGGTCGTGGGCCCGGCACACAAATAGAAAGATCAAAATTTTTACCTTGGGGCAGAGAGGTCCCCTTGGCTTTTACTGAACCAAGGGCGGTACACTATATATAGGATAAAAATCCTTAATGCAGAGCGAGGATATCCTAGAAAAGCTAAACAGCTTCACAACGTAGCTCTGCAATGGCGATGAATAATATAGATCCAGCAGCAATTATCGTGCCCTTCAAGGTTGGAGGCTCAGAAACACACTAAGGAAGCCTCCTCCAGCAAGCCCGTTCACACCTCCGTTCACACAGGAGCGCAGCCACGTAACCCACACCACTTGAAAATATAAAACAGCCGTTAGTCCATTATAAACACTAACATAACCACCAGTG
>NC_090727.1:183920833-183943333 GCF_036898095.1 Palaemon carinicauda | reverse complement strand
ATATTTGTTGTATTTCGAGCATGCTGTCTATCACTGTCCTGTAATTCCGGACTGTCTTTTAAATATCTGTTTGATCTATATTCGAATGTTGGGAAACGTTGGTGGTGATATGGATGTTTATTATTGTACATTTTCAAACATATGTAAAGCAACAGTAGAGGTTTTGCAGCGCTAACCCAAAACTAGCATCAATGTATTTTTGGATTGGGGCTATTTTTATAATACTCTTAGTAGTGAATGAATTGAGCATAAGTAACCATCTTCGTTCAAGAAAACACTCATACACCAGGATATGTATATATGTACATATATATTACTTATATATACTATAACACACACACACACACACACACACATATATATATATATATATATATATATAAATATATATATATATATATATATATATATATATATATATATATATATTTATATATATATATATATATATATATATATATATATATATATATATATGTATATATACATATATATATATATATATATATATATATATATATATGTATATATATATGTATATATATAAAGATTGAATTATTGAGTCGATGATACATATTTTTTTGTAGTGAGGTGAATATGAAAAATAAAAAATGAAAGACATATCGTTAGAAAATACTTATATTTTCAAACTTTCTAAACTATTCAATTTTGAATCTCTCTCTCTCTCTCTCTCTCTCTCTCTCTCTCTCTCTCTCTCTCTCTCTCTCATTTTGTAAATACCAGCTGTATAGAGCTGGTATTGAAAGCAAACACTTGCATGATCTGAAGCCGTAATGGCCACTTCGCCTTTTAAGCGCAAATGCGTTTGGATCGTAAGATGACATTCCATTCAGTACCTGGAAAAGTCTTTTCCAGCAAGTGGGAGCGTGGCTGGAAGCAGTTATTTTCATAATATTAATAATAATAATAATAATAATAATAATAATAATAATAATAATAATAATAATAATAGTAATAATAATAATAATAATAATAATAATAATAATAATGATAATAATAATAATAATAATAATAATTCTCCATATCATTATCTTCATGATTAATAATCATGAATGAGTAGTCAGAAAATTATATTCCTTAACTGTAGTAATAGCAGCAGCAGTAGTAATAGTAGTAGTAGTAGTAGTAGTAGTAGTAGTGACTTTTCTGTGTAAGGGTTCTCTAGCTAACTTTGTCTCTCTTAATATGATGTAAAACACGATTATTTTTTTAATTGTTCCCCAGAAACCATTTTAGAAATTTTAATTTCTCACGCATTATTATTATTATTATTATTATTATTAGTAGTAGTAGTAGTAGTAGTAGTAGTAGTAGTAGTAGTAGTAGTAGTAGTAGTAGTAGTAGTAGTAGTGAATCTACAATCTCAGTTTGAAAAGCAGGATGCAATAAGTCCAAGAGCTCCCAAAGGAAAATAGTCCAATGAGGAAAGAAAATAAGGAAACAGATATAATAGTGTGACGTGTATACCCTCATGCAAGAGAACTTTAACCCAAGACAGTGGATGACCATGGTACAGAGGCTATGGCACTACCCAATACTAGAGAACAGAGGTTTGATTTTGGAGTGTCCTTCTCTTAGAAGAGCTCTTTACCATAGCTAAAGTGTCTCTTCTACTCTTACCAAGTGGAAAGTAGCCGCTGAACAATTACAGTGCAGCAGTTAACCCCTTGAGTGAGGAGTTTTTCGGTATCTTGGTGTTTTTAGTGGTATGAGGAATAAGAAGAATGTGTAAAGAAAGGGTCAAACTATTTGGTGTATGTGTAGAAAAAAGAAAAATGAGCCTTACCCAGAGAGGGACCCAATATAGGACTATTTGGCCAGTCAAAAGGCCAAATAACTCTCTAGCGATAGTATTTCACCAGGTAGCAGGTGCCTTAGTTCAACATAAAAAGAACATTTGCTGCAAAGTTGTGCTTTTGAGGTTTATACGTTTAAAGATCGCTCATGAATGGCAGAGGCAAGGAGCCGTATAATGTCCTAGAGACTGCCCATAGATACTTATGATCAGCGCTCAAGCCCCTTCTCCATCAAATTAGGACCAGGGAGGGCCAGGAAATGGCTGCTGACTACTCAGCAGATAGCCAATAGGCGCCCCCATACTCGACTCTCAATTTGTGGATAGTGAGGGTTGTATGAACCACAAGAAAATGCCCGATTAGGAAGATCATTCCACAACTAGGTCACAACTGGATTATTATTATTATTATTATTATTATTATTATTATTATTATTATTATTATTATTATTATTATTAAAAGCTAAGCTAGAACCCTATTTGGAAAAACAAGATGCTGTAAGCCCATGGCAACAAGGCAGAATGAGAGCATAAAAACATTTCTTCAGAATAGATTAAGCACCAAAATCTTAAATGAATTTCTCAATAAATATACTGATTAATTCATGGTAAATGCTTCTGTGGCTAAGTAATGCAAGTTATTTGAATAAAAGAATCATAAAGATTACAGTATTGTGATTCATTTAATATATATATATATATATATATATATATATATATATATATATATATATATATATATGTGTGTGTGTGTGTGTGTGTGTGTGTGTGTGTGTGTATGTATATATGTATATAAATTATGTGTGTATATATATATATATATATATATATATATATATATATATATATATATATATATATATATATCAATAAGATTAATTCATTATTTCATCAAACTATTCACTTTCGATTATCAGAATAGAAAAAATAAGTTCAATAAAGCATAAAAAAAAACAGTTCTGCGAGAGACTTAATTCGACGTGAATAATCAAAAACATGAAAATGTATAATTAGAATACCAATCGTCAAAATAAAATGGCGTTGTTTGGCAATGATAGGAGATTATTGCGCAATTTTGTTTCGGTCTTTTTAATATCACTGTTTCCCAAGTGTGGCTTCCCAGGTAATTACTAATCCCTATTACATGGTAGGCGACGTCATTGAGAATGTTTGTTGTTAATCAAAATGTAAACAATCGCTTTTGTTCTTTTATATTCATGTTATTCAATTTCTGTTTTCAGGTTTCATTAGGGCGCAAGGTGTAATTCCCTATGCTTTTGTTCATACAACATGTTTTTCATCCTAAACTTCAATGTATATTTAACAGATTTATTCTCTCATTGATTTATTTAATGAATGAAAACTTGTCGGTCTTTTTTGTAGGTATTTGAAGAAATTAACGGCTGAGCTTTTTCGTTTTGAGCTGCACTGTTAAACATTTGCGTTAAAAAAGCGGTAAAAGTCTGGCAACATTTATTCCAGGAATAAAAACGGTTATATTGACATAAAAGAGTGATATTACGTTCACCAACCCGTAAAAGATAATAAAGTAAGGTAAAATTACGGTCTCCTGTACTGAAATTGAAATACGGTTGAGAATTTGACAAAAAAACTGTTATTTTTTTCTAACAGTGGGCATACACACACACACACACACACACACACACACACACATATATATATATATATATATATATATATATATATATATATATATATATAAATATATATATATATATATATATATATATATATATATATATATATATATATATATATATATATATATATATGTGTGTGTGTGTGTGTGTGTGTGTGTGTGTGTGTTATATCCCGATGGCGTCGACGACGAAAATCATATTAAAGCTATGATTTTGATTTGTGGGTTATGGCGATTGTACCTGAGCTTAGATTCACCTATATATTATTTATTGAAAGATTTTGAGAAATCAACTTTCTATAAACAATAACATTTCAAAATATCTCTCGTTATTGATAAATGCGACCACGAAAGGACATAAACCCAAGGTCTTTCGAATAAACCTTCATCCGTATCATCTATCTCTCTCTCTCTCTCTCTCTCTCTCTCTCTCTCTCTCTCTCTCTCTCTCTCTCTCTCTCTCTCTCTCTCCAAGAACCTCATTGGTATGAAAATTACTAGTCTTGGGAAAACATAATTTAAAGGCAAGGTTGACTCTCTGACTGAATTGCTAATTTTGGACACACTTTTCATCTTCTTCGTTAAAACTTGAGTTCACTTCGTGGTATTTTACCTTACTTCATGAATGACCTATTAGTTTTTGTATAAAGTATTAAAGATAATAATATGATGATGGTGTAACATTAAAGGTGATACATATATGAATTGAATTTCACTCATGACTTGAAAATAATAGAATAATATTTATCATATCTTAGGTTTTGAATACACACATAATATATATATATATATATATATATATATATATATATATATATATATATATATATATATATATATATATAAGTGTGCGTGTGTGTGTGTGTGTACGTGTGTGTATAGACTAATGTATGCAACCCGTCAAATATGACGGCTAATTATTTAAATAGTGTACCAACCGTGTGTCACACGATCGTACATAGTAATGACACTTCATTTTGTGTATATATTATGCTTGTATCTTCGCTCTCCCCTCGCACTAAAAAGAACCTAAAATAACATGTATGTTTTTCTCACCATTAACTGTTAACCGATGTGGTATCAGTTGAACAGGAAATTTCCTGTTGCATTGAACCTGAAATAATTTTTCTGTTTTTTTCACCGTTAACTGTTAACCGGTACGGTGTCGGTTGAACAAGAATTTTTCTGTTGCATTGAGTTTTTGTTTATAAAGGCGAGTGTCTGTAATAAAGTTACTCAGTGTCTTTCATTCTGTCTTTGAGTCACAACCTTCTCTCAGCTCGTCACATTGGTGACCCCGGAAGTCGACTCGCTCCTCCCACCTTCCACCCCCCCCCCACCCTCGCTCCTCTGTCATTGATACTATGGCGAACTCTATGGAAGTTGCCCCATTGAAACTTTCGTCATTCGCCAGCGAAGAGGCGTTTGTTTGGTTTCAGCACGCGGAAGTACAGTTTTGCATCAAGGGCGTGACTCGCTCAACCACCAAAGCAGATTATGTTCTCGCGGCGATACCCGAGGACACCTTCCCGGAAATATCCGACTGGCTTTGTGAACAAGAAGACACCCCAATAGCGTATGATGCCTCAAAACATACCTTCTGCCGCAGTACTTGTATTCGCCAGCCGCCCGTATAGCAAAGCTTTTTCAGCTCTCTCAATAACTGTTGGGGGACCAAAGGGCTTCGCTCGCCCTCAGGGAAATGATCAGTATCGCTCGCCTGCAACCTGCCGCAGACGGCTCTCCTCGTGAGGTGAACCTAATTCGTGCCCTTTGAATACGCCATTTACCCGAACCTGTACGCGCTGCCATACTCGATGTCGATAGTTTACCCATAAAAGACTTGATGACCAAAGCCGACGCCCTTATGGACAACCACTTCAAGATATCCATCAACGCCTCCACTCCTGATGAAGAGGACGCCTATTCAACGTCAACCGAAGCTGACGTGAATGCCGTAGGACATACACGCTTACCCCGTGACGTGCCGAAGCGGTGACAAAGCCACCCACCACGCTCGCGCCCCAACCAACAACTTCTACAGCCACTTACTGCCTCCCATCCGCCGCAGTTTCGCTATTACCACACCAGATTCAGGGCAACCGCTAAGAAATGTGCCAAGGATTGTCAGTGGCCAAAAAACCTGTAAGCAGGCCATCGCTCGTGGCAGTGGCCTCCCGTGTTTCTAATCTTTTCTATTTACATGATACAGAAACGGGCGTGCGAATTTGGTAGACACGGGTGCTTGTCATTCTCTTTTGCCAAGGGAACTCTTCAGGACTCAGCGTAGTCTGTCTACGTCTGCTGACGTCCGCTTGGTAGCTGCCAACGGATCTGCGATACCTACTTACGGTTACGAGAACCTCACATTATCGTTTGGAAACGGTATATTTAATTGAAAGTTTCTTGTTGCTGAGGTCATATTACCCATCCTCGGTGCGGATTTCCTCTCTCATTTCCACCTTCTGGTCAATGTCTCCCACCAACGATTGGTCAACGCAGACTCGTACTTGTTGACACCTCTTCAACCAGCACCCTCCAACCTCGCTCTCCACATCAGCACACCCACGGAGGACTACGCCCACCTCCTCACGTCGTACCCGGAAGTTTTCCGTCCAAAACTTCGCAAAACGCCCACGGCTCCTGCCAAGCACGGTATTTATCACCATATCAAGATGACGGGAACCCCAGTCTTCGCAAAATTCAGACGTCTGGCACCGGAATGATTGGCAGCCGCCAAACAGACGTTCGCCAAAATGGGCCTTTGCCAAAAGCACTCCAGCCCATGGTCGTCACCCTTACACATCCCTCTGAAGAAAGACGGCTCCCTCCGTCCGTGCGGGGATTACAGGCGCCTAAACATGCAAACAGAATTGGATTACTACCCCCTCCCAAATATCGATGACGTGACCTCATACCTGCACAAAGCGAAGGTTTTCTCTACTCGCTATTTCCTGAAGGGGTATTATCAGGTGCCTATGAACCCAGAAGACATCCCCAAGACTGCCATCACCACTCTGTTTGGTACATACACCTTCAAATTACTCCTGTTTTGGCCTTCGTAATGCTGGGGCAACGTTTCAACGTCTCATGGATGGCATCTTAGGGGACCTCCCCTTCTGTGTATGTTATGTGGACGACATACTTATGTTCTCCTCCTAAAAAGAGGAACACCTCCATCACCTGCGCATCGTGCTCGACCGCCTGCAACAAAACGGCCTTTTAGTCCGGTACGACAAGTGTACCTTTGGCGCCAACGAAGTGTCGTTCTTAGGGCACCACATCACTCCTGAAGGAGTCCACCACCTCCCTAAGAAGGTAGCAGCCGTTCAGGACTTCACTGCGCCCTCGACCGTCCAAGCTCTGCAGGAATTCTTGGGCATGATCAACTATTATCACCGTTTTCTGCCAGCCATTGCTGCCATTCTTGCTCCCCTCTACGCTTCCCTCAAGGGCAAGCCAAAGGACCTGAAGTGGGGTCCACTTCAAGAAGCGAACTTTTGCAATGCAAAGAAGGCCCTATCAACCCCTGCGGCTCTCACTTTCCCTATCTCACATGCCCCTCTCCTTCTCTCCACCGATTCCAGCGACGTCGCTATTGGTGCGTTACTCGAACAGGTGGTCAATGGCTTGGCCCGCCCAGTGGCCTTCTTCAGCAGAAAATTGTCCAAGGCAGAATCGGGTTATTCTACCTTCGATCGCGAATTGCTGGCGGTTCACTTGGCTGCCCGTAACTTTTGCCATTTTTTAGAAGATACGCCCTTCGTCATTCGCACAGACCACATGCCTCTGGTGCACGCCTTCACTCGACAGTCTGACGCCTGGTCCGCCCGTCAACGCCGACTTCTCTCCGCCGTGGCTGAATACAATTGCACCTTTCAATACGTCCCTGGGAAAATGAATCCCGTTGCCGATGCCCTGTCAAGAAACACGTTGACTGCCGTTCAACTAGGATTGGATTACAACGCCTTGGCTGAAGCCTAACGACAGGATCCAGAATATCAAGTATATAGGACATCCTGCACATCCCTCTGTTGGGAAGACCTTCCCCTCGAAGACTCCAACACCACCCTCATTTCATTCACGGCCTTTCACCTCCCTCGTGCCGTTCTACTGCACAGCTGTTGAAGACGAAGTTTATTTGGCACAGAATTTCTAAAGATGCTAAGGATTGGGTCCGCGCCTGTACTTCTTGCCAAACTTTCAAAGTACCTCGACACATGGATTTAGGAGTGGGCACCTTTCCTCAACCTCAGCGTCGTTTCGCACACATTCACGTCAACCTTGTGCGGATTTCCTCTCTCATTTCCACCTTCTGGTCAATGTCTCCCACCAACGATTGGTCAACGCAGACTCGTACTTGTTGACACCTCTTCAACCAGCACCCTCCAACCTCGCTCTCCACATCAGCACACCCACGGAGGACTACACCCACCTCCTCACGTCGTACCCGGAAGTTTTCCGTCCAAAACTTCGCCAAACGCCCACGGCTCCTGCCAAGCACGGTATTTATCACCATATCAAGATGACGGGACCCCCAGTCTTTGCAAAATTCAGACGTCTGGCACCGGAATGATTGGCAGCCGCCAAACAGACGTTCGTCAAAATGGGCCTTTGCCAAAAGCACTCCAGCCCATGGTCGTCACCCTTACACATCCCTCTGAAGAAAGACGGCTCCCTCCGTCCGTGCGGGGATTACAGGCGCCTAAACATGCAAACAGAATTGGATTACTACCCCCTCCCAAATATCGATGATGTGACCTCATACCTGCACAAAGCGAAGGTTTTCTCTACTCGCTATCTCCTGAAGGGGTATTATCAGGTGCCTATGAACCCAGAAGACATCCCCAAGACTGCCATCACCACTCTGTTTGGTACATACACCTTCAAATTACTCCTGTTTTGGCCTTCGTAATGCTGGGGCAACGTTTCAACGTCTCATGGATGGCATCTTAGGGGACCTCCCCTTCTGTGTATGTTATGTGGACGACATACTTGTGTTCTCCTCCAAAAAAGAGGAACACCTCCGTCACCTGCGCATCGTGCTCGACCGCCTGCAACAAAACGGCCTTTTAGTCCGGTACGACAAGTGTACCTTTGACGCCAACGAAGTGTCGTTCTTAGGGCACCACATCACTCCTGAAGGAGTCCACCACCTCCCTGAGAAGGTAGCAGCCGTTCAGGACTTCACCGCGCCCTCGACCGTCCAAGCTCTGCAGGAATTCTTGGGCATGATCAACTATTATCACCGTTTTCTGCCAGCCATTGCTGCCATTCTTGCTCCCCTCTACGCTTCCCTCAAGGGCAAGCCAAAGGACCTGAAGTGGGGTCCACTTCAAGAAGCGGACTTTTGTAATGCAAAGAAGGCCCTATCAACCCCTGCGGCTCTCACTTTCCCTATCTCACATGCCCCTCTCCTTCTCTCCACCGATTCCAGCGACGTCGCTATTGGTGCGTTACTCGAACAGGTGGTCAATGGCTTGGCCCGCCCAGTGGCCTTCTTCAGCAGAAAATTGTCCAAGGCAGAATCAGGTTATTCTACCTTCGATCGCGAATTGCTGGCGGTTCACTTGGCTGCCCGTCACTTTTGCCATTTTTTAGAAGATACGCCCTTCGTCATTCGCACAGACCACATGCCTCTGTTGCACGCCTTCACTCGACAGTCTGACGCCTGGTCCGCCCGTCAACGCCGACTTCTCTCCGCCGTGGCTGAATACAATTGCACCTTTCAATACGTCCCTGGGAAAATGAATCCCGTTGCCGATGCCCTGTCAAGAAACACGTTGACTGCCGTTCAACTAGGATTGGATTACAACGCCTTGGCTGAAGCCTAACGACAGGATCCAGAATATCAAGTATATAGGACATCCTGCACATCCCTCCGTTGGGAAGACCTTCCCCTCGAAGACTCCAACACAACCCTCATTTCATTCACGGCCTTTCACCTCCCTCGTGCCGTTCTACTGCACAGCTGTTGAAGACGAAGTTCATTTGGCACGGCATTTCTAAAGATGCTAAGGATTGGGTCCGCGCCTGTACTTCTTGCCAAACTTTCAAAGTACATCGACACATGGATTTAGGAGTGGGCACCTTTCCTCAACCTCAGCGTCGTTTCGCACACATTCACGTCGACCTTGTAGGCCCCCTACCCATATCACATGGGCATCGTTACCTGTTTACCGTCATCGACCGCTCCACTCGTTGGCCTGAAGCCATTCCCATGGAAACTGCAACGTCTGCCTCATGTACATCTGCCTTACTCTCAGGATGGATTTCAAGATTCGGTATCCCTGAGCATATTACTTCTGACAGGGGTACCACTTTCACCTCTCAATTGTGGATATCATTAGCGAGTCTCCTGGGCATCACCCTACATTACACAACTGCCTACAACCCCGCTGCCAATGGAATGGTTGAACGTTTTCATCGCACCCTCAAAGCAGCTTTGATATCTCGCTACAAGGATTCCAACTGGTTTACTCAGCTTCCTTGGGTCCTCCTGGGACTAAGGACCACTCCTAAAGACACTCTCGACGTCTCGTCAGCTGAAATGGTGTATGGCGACCTGTTGGTCGTCCCTTCCGAATTTTTTCCTTCTACAACCTCCTCTGACGATCTCCAGCGCATAGGTCACGTCGTGGAAAAATTTACTCCATGCCGCCAGACTTACAAGCCCTCAGCGAAGCATCACATACCGACAGACTTGCACTCTGCAACGCACGTCTTCCTGCGCAACGACACTAGCAAGCCTCCGCTAACGCCACCTTACACGGGCCCTTTCCTTGTGATCCGACGCATTTCGAAAGTATTCCTACTAAACATTCGTGGCAAAGAAGACTGGGTCTCCATTGATTGTGTAAAACCTGCTTATCTCCTGCCAGATGACCTGCCTACAGTTCGCCTCTCTAGATCAGGGCGCCCTATTCAACATGTACAGTATGTCATTTTTAGGGGGGGAGCCATGTACCAACCGTGTGCCACACGATCGTACATAGTAACGACATTTCATTGCGTGTATATATTATGCTTGTATCTTCACTCTCCCCTCGCACTAAAAAGAACCTGAAATAACATGTATGTTTTTCTCACCGTTAACTGTTTACCGGCGTGGTATCAGTTGAACAGGAAATTTCCTGTTGCATTAAACCTGAAATAATATGTCTTTTTCTCACCGTTAACTGTTAGCTGGTACAGTGTCGGTTGAACAGGAAATTTCCTGTTGCATTGAGTTTTTGTATATAAAGGCGAGTGTCTGTAATAAAGTTACTCAGTTGCTTTCATCCACCTTCTCTCAGCTCGTCACAATAGATATGCACACATATGCACACGTAACCCATTGCCACGAGTGATTACTCCCTCTCCCTACCCGAGTGCTAGCGAGAGCTGGGCGTGATGTAATATATATATATATATATATATATATATATATATATATATATATATATATATATATATATATATATATATATATATATATATATATATATATAATATATATATATATATATATATATATATATATATATATATATATATATATATATATATATATATATATATATAAACACTATATATATACACTATATATATATATATATATATATATATATATATATATATATATATATATATATATATATATATATATATATATGTATGTATGTATATATATATATATGTATATATACATACATTCAGGAACTTTCTCTTTGTTATATGGGGTATATAGTAGGTTGGCCAGGGTACCAGCCAGCCGGTGAGATACTACCGCTAGACAGTTATTGGATGTTTTGACTTGTCAGACCTTGAATCCCTCCCTCTGGTTGCAGCTCTTATATTTTCTTTGCCTTCACATGCACCGAATAGTCTGGTCAATTCTATTCCCATTCTCTTCTGTCCTCACACAATTGACAACATTGAGATTACCAAACAATTTTCTTTCGCTCAAGGGTCTAATTACTGTACTGTAATTGTTCAGTGGCTACTTTCCTTTTAGTAAGGGTAGAAGACACTCTTTAGCTATGGTAAGTAGCTCTTCTAATAGAAGGACACTCCAAAATCAAATCATTGGGTAGCACCATAGCCTCTGTACCATGGTCTTCCACTGTCTTAGGTTAGAGTTCGCTTGCTTTAGTGTACACTCAGGCACACTATTCTATCTTGTTTTTTTGCTTCCTCTTGTTTTTTGTAAATGGTGCGTTGGGCAGGCTTTATAGAAGGGTCATGGATGCCTGGTGGTTTATCAAGAGTTTGTCTTTTCTTTATCCGTTTTTTTTTCTTTTCAAAACCATCCTTACTGTCCTCCTTTCTGTTGAAGTGGCTATCCTGGAGGGTATTTAGCCTTGCATGATGTGTTGGCTCCTCCATGTTTACCAGTTTTTCCAACTTTTGTTCTATAGTCTATGGATTTGATCAATCACTTTATTTATATTTCTCTACCCATTGTTTTTTATCATTCTTGTTAATTTATGTTTTAATTATGATGTATCTTTTTTTAGTACCATTAATTCTTATGTTATCTGGAGACATTGAGCGAAATCCGGCACCAGTACGTCCTAGATTTCTTCAATGTCGTCTACCGTATTGCAATATTCGTGGTCTTCATGCAAATATTCAAGACCTTACAGTTGCTTCTAGCCAGTATGATATTCTTTTGTGCTCAGAAACTTTGGTTTCTAATATGAGGCACTCATCTGATCTCATTATAACTGGTTTTAAAAAGCCAATAATGTTGAAACGGGATGCCATTCCTAGGGATAGGGAGATAGCGGTATATTAGGACTAGATACTCTGCTTCTCATGAATCCAGCAATGAATGTGGATGTCATGAGATTCAGGTAATAAAAGCTTGTGGTAGGCATTACAACTATTTGGGTTCGATCTACTGGAATCCTTACATGGATGATTCTATCTTCGATTTTCTTTTTACCGTTATGGATAAGATACAAGAAGATGATAAAAAGGCTTCTTTTGTCTTTGTTAGTTATTTCAATGCTCTCCATAGGGATTGCTTAGATTCTGTTTCTCGTACTGATTCCCAAGGCTTAAGAGCTTTAGACTTTGCCTCTGAATCAGGCTGTGAGCAAATCATAACTGAAGCTACTCACAGGTGTGGTAACTGCTTGGACCTCGTATACACCTACTCCCCTGACGTTTTAACAAGTAAGGTTGGTTTTCCAGTTGGGACATCTGATCATGCCTTGATTTCATTAGTAGTGAAGACTGAGCAGCCTATCCCTGTCCCTGATCTATCATTGTCATGCAAGATTTATATGAATTCTCAAGCAAACTGGAATGGGATTTTGAGTAATCTTTTGGACCTGAATTGGTCACAATTGTATAGTGTGCTGATCCTGTTGTCCCTTTGAATGAGAATCTATTCAACATAATTGATAGGCGTATATCGCAGAAGACCTATCATCTTTGGTAAGGTAACAGATCAGATTTGACTTGCAATAACTATACTCAACTTTGAGCATTTGCTCAGAGAACTTATGCTTCAAGTGTAAAGGAATAAAATTTAAAACTATAACAACACAAAAAAGTGGTTTATCCGGTGTGTGTGTGGGGGGGGGGGGGGGGGGGTTATTGCTCTCAGCAAACCTCTGATGGTGAACTGTGAGGATTACTTAAGGATATTTCTAGCATTCCTTCTGCTCCAGCTGCACTGCCTTATGTCTTTCTATTTTACCTGTTCTCGTTTCCTTTCTTCCTTCTTGCTGTCAAAACTCTAACTCTTCTTAGTGTAACTGCAGTGTTTCCTCAGTTGTACTTAGGCGTTGAATAGCCTCTTAGACCCGAGCACCGGGTTATAAAGCCCAAATCCGCAAATCCAATGCAAAAGGTGGTTTAGTCACCTGGTGATTATCAATATCAAGAGAGATGAAGATCATATACTGTAAGTGTTGCTAAGTGGTTTAAAAGGAGCGTTCAAATCAAAGGGCGTCAATGTTAAGGAAGTGATAAAATGTGCACAAATTAATAAAATGTGACAAATTTTCTCCGCAGGTATATTATAGAAACGATGTTGTGGGGGAAAACATTATTTAGGTAAATTTAGTTTTTAGCTCAACTTGGTAATTAAAAGATAAGTGCAACATAGCTTGTAGCTATATTCCTCTTTGATATTTTTACATATACACATACAAAGAGGGAGATAGAGGGTGTGATGCAGAGGAGGAAGATAGATGTCTTGTGTCTGCAGGAGACTAGATGGAAAGAACATGGAAATAGAGGGATAGGAAATGGGTATCAACTCTATTACAGCGGGTCACAAGATGAGAGAAATGGAGTTGGGGCCGTAATAGGTGGAAAGAAAAGTGGTAGAAGTAAAGAGAATAAATGATAGGCTTTTAAAGATCCCATTGATAATAGGGGATCAGATAATTAATATTATTTCAGGATATGCCTCTTTAGGTGGGTTGTCAAGAACAAGAAAAAGAAATATTTCGACAAGAGTTTGAGGCTGCTATTTGATCAGTTAAAGAGGAAAAGAAGCTAATCATAGGAGCAGACTTGAATGGCAGAGTGGGGAAGAGAAGGGATGGATATGACGAGGCACATGGAGTCTGGGGATTGGAATTAGATATGAGGATAGGGAGTATGTATTGGAGATGGCTCAGAGTTTTGAATTGGCATGTATGAACACCTGGTTTCAGAAGTTGGATAAGCATCTGATAACCTATGGAAGTGGAGGAGTGGGAAGCCAAATAGATTACTTATTGGTTAAAGAAGCAGACAAGAAAAATGTGATGAACTGTAAAGTAATTTTGGGTAAAGCTTGTGTTAAACAGCATAGACTGGTAGTGATGGATTATAAAATGAGAGGTAGAAAACCCAAGAAACGAAGATCTAGAATTAAGGTTTGGGACCTTAAAAAGAGAAAAGTGTGAGCAAATTAGGATTGTGACAGAGAGAGACGACTGGAAAGGTTGAACTTAGAGACTGAACAAGGTAACAGGGTGGAAAATATTTGGTTGGCTATGAAAGCAATATGTGTAGGGGAAACGAAGGAATTAGTGGGAAAACCCACTGGATATGGTGTGTCGAAAGGAGAAAAGTGGTTGTGGAACAGAGATGTGCAAGAATCAGTTTAAAGAAAATCAAAGTCATTGAAGGACTGGAAAGTAAGACAGGCACAAGGGGTAGAGGAACGGTACAGAGAAGAGGATAAAAATTCTAGGAGGAAAGTAGGTAAATCTATTAGAAGAGCAGTAGAGCAGATATATGAAAGGCAGGGAACAAACTTGAGGAAAAGGCAAAGACAGGATTTGGGGTAACTGGTAGTCATCAGGGATAGTAAAGGAAATATATTACACAGGAATGACAACATTAAAATGAGATGGAGAGAATACTATGAGTAACCATTGAATACTGAAAAAAAAGAGGAGCTGGGAGAAGCACAAAGAGTGAAGTGTCCAGTGATGAATATACTGAGTACTGAAGTGAAGCGGGCATTGAGTAGAATGAAGAATGGTAAAGCACCAGGCCCATCAGAGTTTCATTTTGAAATGGCTAAGACACTAGCTACAGAGGGGGAAGAATGGATGCTGGATTTTTTTGAAAGAAATATGGGAAGAAGGAATAATGTTTAAAGACTTGGAGGAGAGTCTAATAGTATCTATATTTAAGCAGAATGGTGAAATCACAAAATGCAGTTACTACAGGGGAATTAATTTAATAAAGCATGGTTTGAAAGTATTAGAGAGGTTACTAGATGAGAGATTGATAGAGACTGTAAAGATTGGGAAACAACAGTATGGATTCATGAGGGGGAGAGGGACTGTGGATGCCATCTTTATAGTAAGGCAGTTACAGGAAAAGAAAATAGAGGGAAACCAGAAGTTCTTCTGTGCTTTTGTAGATTTAGAGAAGGCTTATGACTGAATACCAAGAGAAGTGATGTTTTGGCGCTTGAGGAAGAGGGAAGTCCCGAAGTTGGTTAGAAGCGTAGAGATGATTTACAAAAGAACAGGGACAAAAGTAATAATAGCTGTTGGAGAAACAGAAACCATTGAAGATAGTGTTAGACTACATTAGGGGTCAGCATTACGCCAGTTTTTATTTGTGTTGGTCTTGGCTGTGTTAAGTGAAGGAATCAGAAATTAATAGTTGTGGTAGTTGCTATTGACAGCTGATTTGGTGATTCCTGCTGAAATGAAGAAGAATTCCAGAGAAGGGTGGTAGAGTGGCAAGAGACTCTGGAAAGGGGAGGTTTGAGGGTAAATGCAGATAAGGCTGAAGCTATGGTTAGCAGTAAGGAGGGTAGGACAGGATAGCCATACTTGAAAGTAGAAGAGCAGTTATAAAACAGGTAGAACAATTCAGATTCTTGGAATCTACTATAAATCAGGAGGGAGATGTGAGGCTGAAGTTCAGGATAGGATTAAATCAGCACGGGGAAAGTGGAGGAAGGTAGCAGGAGCAGTATATGATAGGAAAACAAGAACGAGGAAGACCAATTTTCTTATTGTACTCTGCTAACTGTCAAACACATCAGCCAAAAGGGTTATCTTTTCCTTTTGACAGTGAGTGACAGTCATCTGAATTAAGTAAAGTAGGAACTGTGGCATCTACACCAAAAAAGGGTATATTTAAGGGTAGCCCACCACTTATGTTCCTGGGTTGTGCCAGAAAGGATTTCTTTCATGGTTAATATACTTTGCAAGTAAATTATTCCAGCAGATGTACCAAACCGTGAAAATTTTGTTTCTTGTGTTCAAATCATTTAACAATGAACATTTGAAGTGTAGTTCATGGTGTGCCATTTTTAATATTTTTTTTTTCCTTATGAAATATTTAGTACCAATTTGAGAATATAACTTTTTTGTCATCCCGTTTCCTACTGATTTGCGAAAATTATCAAATCTTATGAAGATTGTTTTGCAATTTTATTTTAATATAAAAGTGCTATATTATCACTATGATAAGAGAGAGAGAGAGAGAGAGAGAGAGAGAGAGAGAGAGAGAGAGAGAGAGAGAGAGAGAGAGAGAGAGAGAGAGAGAGAGAAGAAGAAGAAGAAGAAGAAGAAGTAGTTTTAGTATAGATTTATGTGATAAGACAATAATAACAAAAGCGAAAAAATTACGTTTTGCTCTCACATTTCAAAATCCACTGACTCCACAACCTAACTATATTACGAACCCAAAAGAAGTGACATAAAGGATTGCCAATCGAATGCATTTGGCCTCATGACGAAACTTATTTGCATCATACTTTTACTTTATTTGTCAGACTAGTTCTCTCTGACCTAAATCATGGGTCAGAGGTGACTAGTCATCAAATTTATTATCCAGTGGTAATGATTATTTGCATAAGAAACTTATGATGTTGTTTTACACACTTCGTGCCCGAAAGGATATACTGTAGCTAAATTTTGATAATGTTACATTCAAGAACAGAACATAATCTTGATGAACTACGGTGTTTATAAATCCTGTGAGAAGAATTTCTACAATGAAGTTTAAAATGACCAATCGCTTATAGAATTGTTAATTAAATCTCTACCGAGGCAAAAATGAAAAAGTATATACCCATCAAAAAGACAGATGGATCTGTTATAAAAACAGAAGATGAAGAAAGACAATGTTGGATGAAACATTTGTGAAGTCATGAATAGGAGGTACGAAGAGAATAATTTGATTCATAGCCTATACCTGAAGCTAAGGAAGACCTTGATGTGCCCATGAATGAATTCAGTGTGTTTGAATTCGAAGCTATCATTGAAAACTCAGTAGATAGAAAAACCCTGGATACGATGGAATAACTGCTGAGATGATACTGGCTGAAAATGAAGTGACCCCCAGAATAATTACGAACTTATTTTGTAGAATGTGGCATGGGGAAGCAATACTCGATGAATGGAAGCTAGTAGTGTTGGTGAAAATGGCCAAAAAAAAGGGAGACCTGACTGATTGCATTAATTACAGAGGCATCACACTTACGTCGGTTATGAAAATATATAGTATGCTTTTTCTAAAGAGACTAAAGTGAAATATTGATGAAAAGCTGAGAGATGAAAAAGCAGGATTTAATAAAGGTTAAAGTTATACTGACCAAAATTAAAATTTTGAAACATGTACAACAATGCGTAGAAAATAGAAATGCACTTTGGATGGCATTTGTGGACTAGGGAAAAAGCCTTTGATAGTGTACACCGGCCAATTTTGATAAGAGTCCTGCGATATTATGGAGTTCCTGTTAAATATGTGTATTTAATTAAGTCTTTTCATCAACATAGCAAGTGCAAAGTCAATGTTAGTGGAGTCCTATCAAATTAATTTCCATTGAACAGCGGAGTACTCCAAGGGAATATGTTGTGTTGTCACCTATGCTGTTTATCCTCCTCATAGATTTTGTAATGCATAGAACTGTTGGAGATGATGGAGAAGGATTGGTAATAGGAAATTGGTAGACCTAGAGTATGTTGATGATGCTGACCTTATTAGCAGAACACCACAGGATTTGCAATTCTTGCTTACCAGAATGCATGAATTGTCACATGAGGTTGGGCTCAAGATAAATAGAAGAAAGACAGAGATGGTAAGAACGGAATCTGCAATAGAAGATGAAATATCATTGGAAGGAGAAAGGATTAATGAGGTGGAATCATTTAAGTATTTAGGAACTATGATCTCCAATACAGGGTCTTTAGAATTACTTTAAGTCCTGTTTTCTGGTCCTATACAGCAGGGGAACCCTACTCCCTATAGATTAGTGAAATATTGGAAAATGCAAATCAGACAATTGCTAGGTTAAGTAAAACTTGGAAAACATATCGCCTGAAATTACATATGCAGACTATATATCACTTTAGTGAGATTGGTGTTACTATATGGACATGAGTCACGATATGATAACGAAACATTCTCCAACAGATTTAGTAGATTTGAGAGCAAACCCCTCAGAAAAATATTGGGAGTTAAATGACAGGACAGGATTAGAAATGAAACTAAAAGAGAGATTACTCGAGTGCCTTATGTGGATGAGAACATTATGAGGGGTAGATGGAAATGATTTGGGCATGCTCTTTGCACTCCCCGAGAGAGATTAGTCCACCATTTTTTTATCTTTTTTTTTTTTTTTAACTGGGCTCGACAAAGCACTAGAAGAGTTGGAAAACCAAAGCCAACATGGCTGAGGACTATGAAGCGCGAAGTAGGAGATAATGAATGGAGAAGTATTGAATTAAAAGCTCAAGATAGAGACGACTGGCGAAATCTGAGACCCTTTGCATCAAAAGGCTTAAAAGGAGATGATGATGATGAAGTTTAAAGTGTAAAACAATGTACTTTTTTATAACCTGATAAATGAAGCCCATCGTATACATAAATCTTTCGTATCATTATTTATAAATGATAATTGTTTTGAGATTTTTTTCGTTGTTCTGTTACCTGTTTTTTTTTTTTTTCGATGTAAATGTATACAAAATTAATAGTATTTAGTGTAATCTAAATAAATAAACATAAATGAAAAGGGGAGCTTTCTCATTTAAAACACCCATTAACTTTTCTCAATAACAGGTATTCTGAGTTTTAAGAAACAATAATTGATTTTTATTTTCAAATGAAAATTCCACAATCAAATTTTGAGATATTTTTAAGACATTTCTAGTGAGCAAAGATTCTGATTCAACCTCTTCAAAAGAATTCTTGTCTCTTTTCCAACATTTCACCTCCACGATTTTTCAGATATCATATTCTCTGAATTTCCCCTTTCAGGATATATATATATATATATATATATATATATATATATATATATATATAATATATATACGTATATATATATATATATATATATATATATATATATATATATAAATATGTATATATATTATATATATATGGTATATATTATTATTATTATCATTATTAATACTAACTAAGCTACAACCCTAGTTGGAAAAGCAGGATGTTATATATATGTGTATAGATATATATATATATATATATATATATATATATATATATATATATATATATATATATATATATATACATATATATATATATATATATATATATATATATATATATATTTGTATGTATATATATATATATATATATATATATATATATTTGTATGTATATATATATATATATATATATATATATATATATGTATATATATATATATATATATATATGTATATATATACATATATATATGTATATATATATATATATATATATATATATATATATATATATATATAACATCCTGCTTTTCCAACTAGGGTTGTAGCTTAGTTAGTATTAATAATGATAATAATAATAATATATACCATATATATATATAATATATATACATATATATATATATATATGTATGTATATATATATATATATATATATATATATATATATATATATATATATATGTGTGTGTGTGTGTGTGTGTGTGTATGCATATATATATATACACACACCTAATGGCTCCAAGAGGAAAAAAAAGTCCAGTGAAGAAAGATAAAAAGAATTGCAACTACCAGGAAATTAAAGAACAATTAAAATAATATATTTTAGGAACATTAACAACATTATGAAAATTGAGATGTATCTGAGACTTTGGTTTGATTATTGTTGGGTTTGCAATGAAATAACGTCCTGGTGACCGAACTTTATTCTAAGATACTCAAGAGCCGACTGACTCGCAATGGTGTATGGCTCAGGGCTCTATGCAGATGCATGCGCGGCAGCGCATGGCCGAAAACATATCGTACACATATGTACATCCCTACCTCAAGATTATACTTATACATGACAAAAAAAATGAAAGGGGGAAATACCGGAACATATCGTACACATATTGTACATCGCCCCCCCCCCCCTCAAGAACATACTTATACATGGCAAAAATGAAAGGGGGAAATATCACTAGATCAATGAGAAATGAGAGAAAAAAAAATTAAAGCTAACTTTTCGATACATACACAAAAACATAATAAAATACATAATGTTTTGTATTCCTATCAACGGTGCATTAATTTCTTTGGAAAATTGTCTTCTTTGCTTGTAGTTTGGGCTGCTACAAAGTTAGCATAACTTGCAGTAACGAGGAAGAGAACTCCTACACATATGAATTTAAAGGTAGCATGTATTAGGATAGGTCATGTTTGTTGAATTTTTTTTTAGAAATGTATACTTTTTATCCAATTTTTCCATATTTAGAAAAAAAATAGTAAAGCCAACCGCGTGAAAGCTTTGTTTCTTATTTGTGGGACACATCCTGCTGACTACAATCTACATAAATTTTAAGTGTTGCCAATACTTATTACGTATTAATGATATGACCTGAAGTTCAGTTTATGTTGGCTTTATTTGCTATATTTGTTCGAACATAGTTGTGAATAGAATACACTATCAATCAAAACTAATTCTACAACATTAAAGTGTATTAAATTTCCATGTTACCCATTTGGTAATAAAAGTTCGTTCTAATTGATAAATATCAATTAGGCGAGATTCATAAAACGTATGGTTGAGTGGTTTTGACATATTTTGTTTAATTACTCAGTCCCAGACGAAACCAATATGCGAACTACTGGACTGTCCTAGTCTAAAAACTTTTCCGAAGGAATAATGTTATTCAATTTCTACGATATTATAGTACGCTTATAACAATTGAACGCCTCGTAACTATTTGAAAGTATATATGTATATATATATATATATATATATATATATTATATATATATATATATATATATATATATATATATATATATATATATATATATATATATATATATATTTTTTATTTTTTCATAATTTACTCCTATCAATTGCTACCTTATGATTTCAAAGTTTGAGATGTAAATTGACAATTTGGTAACTCATAGAAACAGTATAAAAATATTAACTTATTTATTTAGGAAGGGGTTTCTTTATTCATATTTATGGTGATATATATATATATATATATATATATATATATATATATATATATATATATATATATATATATATATATATATATATATATATATAATAGACATTATTTTGAATGAAATATAAAAATGGGTTTTATGCTAATGAGAAACTTTGAATATAAGTGGGCTTTAGACTTTAGTGAACTATGTTTAAGATTAGAGATTAGTTTATTTGTACATAAACAACCATGGATGCAATATGGCCAGATATGGGAATTTTTCCCCAGATTCGGGGAATTTGGGTTCATGATGGGGAAATGGGGAATTTGGGTTGAAATTTGGGGAATTTTAGTTTTGAGAACAAATTATTTAGGGAATCTGAAAAAAGATGACTGCTGATATATTCAAAGATGAAAGTGACTGAGGAGAGCTTGATGAGCTGCATCTAAATTGCCATAAAAATTAAAATAATGCAGATATACATATACGAGATATTGCTCGTGATTTGTGTCGGGAATTTCGAACTGATCATTCGAAATCCCCGCCATTTAACTTCACAAACGTTGCGTTAAATCGGGGCAAGACTGGAAGATCTCGCAGGCGTTTCTATGAATGAGCGCTGTCCAATACGTGACAGTATCGTGGCGTAAATTTCTACCACCTGACGGGGAAGGAGCGGGTATCAGAGAAACAAAGTCTTTATTGTATACAATTTACGAAAATGATATTGTATTCATTCATGCAGGCAAAATTATCGATGTATATGTATAGAGCCAAGGACTTGCTAGTTTGTTAGATTCTGGCAAATTATGGCCTTCAGCCGAAATATTGAGTTTTTATCCCTTGATCTAACGTAAAACTTTAACTGTTTTTCTATCTTGTATTCTATAAAGAAACTCAATTAAACCCCTTGTTGATAAAATAAAGTGAGAGTTCCCACGCATTTTACAAGGACCCTTTACTTAGCGCGGGAGACAGTAGTTTTCCTTTGGGCTATGCTGAGCGATGCTCAGCCATTCCTGCCTAAATCCCAATCAAAGTAAGTACTGTCTATGGAGTTGTAGCGTGTCTCTCTGCCTCTGGCTCCTATCTACCGCGATACCAGGTCGGTTCCTTTGTCAGTGTGAATTATATACATTTTTATCTGTCTG
>NC_090727.1:183908333-183913333 GCF_036898095.1 Palaemon carinicauda | reverse complement strand
AGAGGGACAGAACAACAGAGTTTTTTAGTCTGAGTCTGTGTTGTCTGGCTTGGGGCTGAGTCCCCCTCGCTGACCTAACACAGACAAAGGGAGCTTAGCTCCCTTAGGTCACTACCGAAGGTTTCTGTGGATATGATTCCTTCTTTTGTGATCTACCAGACTAGTCCTTGTTGCTGTTCTCGGGGGAGGATAAGTTCTTTCCTTGGGAGTAGCAACGCCTTCCTTGCTTTGGTGCTCTGGGAGCTGGCAAGTATTGCTGGCCTTCCCCCTTAGATCTCCCTTAGGCTAAGATAAGTTTCTTGGCTGCGGGTGATCTGTCACTAAAGCAAGGTTGGCAGGACCCTCTTGTCCCTTCCCCCTCTTTCTTCGTAATGGCCGAGCCATTACTGTACTGTACGTCGTTCTACATCTGGACCTAGTATAGGTTAGGATGTGGAATTGACTCAGCCCCTTGCCGGCCAGCAGCTCTGTCTTATGTTTTCGAGTGCTGCCCGGACCTCTCTTGGTCCCTCATCCATGCCTGCCGGCAGAGCCAGACGGCATTGGTCAGGAAGCCTGAATTAGTTACTCCCCTTCCTTATATGCACTCTTTCGGTTGCCGGGCTTGGAGGTTGTGTACACTCTTATCCCGGCATCCATTCTATTTTTCTTCTAGTGCTGTACCTGACCCGGCTGCCGGCCTATGAGGCCGGCAGCCGGGCAGGTGTAGTCCTCTGGTTCTTTTGCTGCCGGCTGGCATCGGTCTTGTACCTTTGCCGGCCGGCTTATGTCAGCCCTTGTCTGCCGGTCACCAAGAGTGTGGCCGGCAGCTGGGTACTACCTTGTGTAGTTGCTGGCCGGCAGCCATTGCCGGCCAACATTGGCTGTTACCGGCCGGCAGTTGCTGCCGACCGGCACAGGCATTTGAACCAGAGTGCTGCCGCCCTATAGCTGTTAAGTAGTATACTTTAAAGCTAGTTGTGGTGTGTGCCGGCCGGCAAAGGCAGGCCGGCACACATCCCCATATACTGTACTAGTATTCTTCAGTATAACATATACAGTAAGAAGAAAACTATGGTAAGGGTTTTGGTACAGCACTGTGTCTTCTAACACTATTGTGTTTTCTTGCACATCCCTTTGCTGTTGCCCTCAGATAGGAAGCTGAGTTCTTTCCTGTCTATTATCCAGGATTTTAAAATCATTGCTTAGGTGTGAGCTCCACCTGTTTCCTCTGGAAACCTTGCATTGGTTACTCTAGAAGAGATAAACCATTTTGATTTTATTATCTGGAAGGCTGCAACAATGGGTTGTGAGGGAAACACAAGTGTGTGTCTTTCCTTTATGAATTGTTATGCTATACTATGCATATCCAGTGATACATAGTTCACTTCATACTCATGGAAATTTCTTCTCTTTACAGGAGGACCCTCCGAAGTGCGGAAATGTTTTCTGCAACGTCCGCAGTAAGAACCTCTGCGGACATGAGTGTTGTAGGAGACACGCAGCATGCGCTGTCTCCAAGGATGATCTCCAGTATTGGGACCCCCAGGTATGTACTGTATGCACTAACCTGATTACTGAGGCTTATGATTCCCCTAGAACGGCGGAATCAAGGGATATAGCAAGGGAGAAGCTTCGTACTTGGGTAAGGGGCTTCAAGAAGAACACCTCTGGCCCTTATCTTCCAAGTGAGAAGATGAGGGCGTATCTTTTTCCCCAGGCATCAGCTGATGCAGTGATTCCCCAGCCTCAAGAGGAGATCCCTCAAGATCAAGTCCAGGTGGACGTGGAAGTCGCAGTCGCGATGCAAGACATCTAGTTAGATGACAGGATGTCTGACCTGGACAAACGTTTGGAACAAGACCTCCTGGCAGAAGGTCAGGATGAAGTTCAAACCCCGGATGTCGTAGAGGATGAGGTCGACGAGGTGTCGGCTACTCCGGTTCAGATTCCGGAGCCTATCCCCTCAACATCGGCCGGTCTCCCAGTAGAACTGGGACAGGCCCTCTCTTCGATTGTTGGAATGATCCAACAAATGCAGAAGGAGAATCAGGAGAAGGCGGCTGCTATGGAACTGCGTATGCAGTCCCTGGCAGAATCACGTGAGCCCCGGAAAAGGCTCAATGTGAAAGACCTTCCCTTATGCTCAGATGCTAACCCATGGAGGTATGCTGAGCACATGCCGATGACGACTGGAAAGATCGTCATCTCGGATAAGCTGGGTTCAGTTCCCCTAGAGGAGGTGGAATTCTGGCCCAGCAAGGCATCATATCCGGACTGCTATGTCCGGCTGAGAAAAGAACCAGCTTCAAGGGAGGAGACAGAGCCGAAGGAGGTCATAATTATGGACCACGCTAAGGCTCAAGCCCTACTTTCATCCTCGATGAAAGAGAGGGGCTTCTCTAACTCGAAGGTAGCTGCATTGAGCAAGAAGCTCCCTTCTTTTGTGTCCTCTCCTGCTAGAGCCTTCCCCTTTTTACAGAAAGGGTTTGCGGCTGTCCTAAAGGCAGTCGAGGCCGGCATGCCTTGCCCCTCCCTGAAGGAGTGTAAACCCTTGTCGCTGGCCCTGCCTATGGACCACAAAGACTGGAAGGATGTCCATCTGACATTCTCAGTGGGAAAGTTGGAGGCTGATATTGCCGGACGGCAATTCGGCGAGGACCTCCCCAAGCTGTCTGACTCTCTTTTACGAAGAGAGTTCGAGACAAAAGAAAGACTGGCTGCCTCAATGTCTCATCAGTCTACTCTTGAGACGATGGCAAGTGACCCCAAGATCCATGAAATGTTCATGGTAGTGGCTAAGTCTCACCTAGCCACAGTGACGAAGGACCTTTATAGCTTCGTCAAGGCAAGGAGAGCTTGCAGGGAGTTCGTGTTCACCGGGGCTACGGTGAGACACGAGCCAAGGAAGTTAATCTCCTCCAACATTTGGGGAAAAGACCTTTTCCCTACCGATGTGGTCAGAGAAGTTGTTGATAAGGCCGCCGTGGAGAATAGAAACCTTCTCCAGAAGTTGGGCCTGGCTATCAAAAGAAAGTCTTCCCCGGATGAGGGTCCTCAACCAAAGAGGAAGAATATGAGGACTAGGCTACCGTCTCGGCCAGCCAAGCCTTTTAGACAGCAACAGCAACTGCAATTGCCATTGCCTCCAGTGCCCCAGATGGTGGCACAAACCCCGACTACTTTTCAGTGGGTACCCCAGGCTGTGCCAGGTCAGTCAACCACATTCACCCCAACGTTCGAAGGACAGTCTTCTTCCTTTCGTGCAAAACCTAGAGGAGCAGCCAGAGGCTCGTCTAGGCGCCCCTCAAGGGGAAGGGGATTCAGAGGTGGTTGTGGTCAGGGAGGCAAGACCTCAGGACGGCAGTCCAAGTGAAACGATACCGGTAGGAGGGAGACTGATGAAATTTTGGGATGCTGGACCTTCGATCCCTGGGCCCAAAGCCTACTCAAGAATGGACTGGGCTGGAGCTGGTACAGCACTCCACCCCCGTGCCTTCGGTTTTTCCAACACTCCACCCCCGTTCTGGAGGAGTACGTTCAAGAACTGTTGGAGAAAAAGGTGATCCGAAAGGTGAAGTCCATCAAATTCCAAGGGAGGCTGTTTTGTGTTCCCAAGAAAGACTCGGAAAAGCTCAGAGTCATTCTGGACTTGTCGCCGCTCAACAAGTTCATAGTGAATTGCAAATTCAAGATGCTAACACTGCAACACATAAGGACCTTACTGCCCAAGAGGGCATACTCAGTCTCTATAGACTTGTCAGACGCCTATTGGCACATTCCAATCAGCCGTCGACTCTCCCCCTACCTAGGGTTCAGGCTACAACGGAGACTATACGCCTTCAGAGCCATGCCATTCGGGCTAAACATAGCCCCAAGGATTTTCACGAAGCTTGCGAGCGCAGCTCTCAAACAATTACGCCTAAAGGGAATTCAGGTAGTAGCCTACCTGGACGACTGGCTGGTGTGGGCAGCATCCGAGACCGAATGCTTGCAAGCTTCCAGTCAGGTGATCCAGTTCCTAGAGTACCTAGGCTTCAAGATCAACAGAAAAAAGTCTCGACTTTCTCCATCCCAAAAGTTCCAGTGGCTGGGAATCCACTGGGACCTTTTGTCACACAGTTTCTCCATCCCGACGAAGAAAAGGAAGGAGATAGCGGGCTCTGTCAAGAGACTTCTAGATTTCGAAAGGATATCAAGACGCGAACAGGAGAGGGTACTAGGCTCTCTCCAGTTTGCTTCAGTGACAGACCCAGTGCTAAGAGCACAGCTAAAGGATGCAACCGGAGTTTGGAGAAGGTATGCATCAAACGCGCGAAGAGATCTGAGAAGACCAGTGCCGCCTCGGCTACCTACTCTTCTCAGGCCTTGGTCCCAAGCCAGACATCTAAAGAAGTCGGTTCTTCTTCAGCCACCTCCCCCGTCGATGACGATTCACTCAGACGCCTCAAAGGAGGGATGGGGAGGTCACTCTCATCGGAAAAAAGTCCAGGGGACTTGGTCCAAGCTATTCAGGACCTTTCATATAAACTTTCTAGAAGCTATGGCAGTGCTCCTTACCTTAAAGAAAGTCTCCCCGCGTCACTCGATCCACATAAGATTGGTGATGGACAGCGAGGTGGTTGTGAGATGCTTGAATCGACAAGGGTCGAGGTCACCACCTCTCAACCAGGTGATGTTAGCCATTTTCCGATTGGCGGAAAAGAAGAAGTGGTACCTGTCGGCAGTTCACCTTCAAGGAGTCCGCAATGTGACAGCGGACGCTCTATCCAGGTTCACACCGATAGAGTCGGAATGGTCCTTAGACGCAGGATCATTCTCCTTCATTCTGAATCAAGTCCCAGAACTGTAGATAGACCTCTTTGCGACAAAAGACAACAAGAAGTTGCCCCTGTACGTGTCCCCGTACGAGGACCCCTTAGCGGAAGCAGTGGACGCGATGTCCCTCAACTGGAACAGATGGTCCAGGATTTATCTGTTCCCTCCTCACAACCTTCTGTTGAGGGTCCTCAACAAACTGA
>NC_090727.1:183898333-183900833 GCF_036898095.1 Palaemon carinicauda | reverse complement strand
CCAGACATGAATTTTCATGTTCGTTTTAGTGCGAGGGAAGAGCGAAGATACAAGCATAATATATACAAAAGGAATTATGTACAATTGTGTGAAACACGGTTGGTACATGGCTCCCCCCCTAAAAATGACATACTGTACATGTTAAATAGGGCGCCCTGATCTAGAGAGGCGAACTGTAGGCAGGTATTCTGGCAGAAGATAAGCAGGTTTTAGATGATCAATGGAGACCCAGTCTCCTTTGCCCCGAATGTTAAGGAGGAATGCTTTCGGACTGCGTCGGATCACAAGGAAATGGCCCGTGTAAGGGGGCGTTAGTGGTGGCTTGCTGGTGTCGTTGCGTAGGAAGCTGTGCGTTACAGAGTGCAAGTCCGTTGGTATGTGATGCTTCGCTGGGGGCTTGTAAGTCTGGCGGCACGGAGTAAATTTTCCCACGACGTGACGTATGCGCTGGAGATCGTCGGAGGAGGTTGTGGAAGGAAAAAATTCGGCAGGGACGGCCAACAGGTCGCCATACACCATTTCGGCTGCCGAGACGTCGAGGGCGTCTTTAGGAGTGGTCCTTTGTCCAAGATGGACCCAGGGAAGCTGAGTAAACCAGTTGCAATCCTTGCAGCGGGACATCAAAGCTGCTTTGAGGGTGCGATGAAAACGTTCAACCATTCCATTGGCAGCGGGGTTGTAGGCCGTTGTCTGATGTAGGGTGATGCCCAGGAGATTCGCTAATGACGTCCATAATTGAGAGGTGAAAGTGGTTCCCCGGTCAGAAGTAATATGCTCAGGGATACCGAATCTTGAAATCCATCCAGAGAGTAACGCAGATGTTCATGAGGCGGACGTTGCAGTTTCCATGGGAATGGCTTCAGGCCAACGAGTGGAGCGGTCGATGACGGTAAACAGGTAACGATGTCCTTGTGATGTGGGTAGGGGGCCTACAACGTCGACGTAAATGTGTGCGAAACGACGCTGAGGTTAAGGAAAGGTGCCCACTCCTGAATCCGTGTGTCGATGTACTTTGGAAGTTTGGCAAGAAGTACAGGCACGGACCCATTCCTTAGCATCCTTAGAAATGCCGTGCCAAATGAACTTTGCCTTCAGCAGCTGTGCAGTAGAACGGCACGAGGGATGTGAAAGGCCGTGGATGAGATCAAACACCTGTCGGCGCATGGGAACAGGAATCCAAGGTCGCGGTCTACCAGTACTGACGTCACAGAGGAGGGTGGTGTTGGTTTCTTCAAGGGGAAAATCCTCCCAACGGAGGGACGTGCAGGATGTCCTACAAGCTTGATACTCTGGATCCTGTCATTGGGCTTCAGCCAGGGCGTTGTAATCCAATCCCAGTTGAACGGCAGCCAACGTGTTTCTTGACAGGGCATTGGCAACGGGATTCATTTTCCCAGGGACGTATTGGAGGGTGCAATTGTATTCAGCCACGGCGGAGAGATGTCGGCGTTGACGGGCGGACCAGGCTTCACACTGTCGAGTGAAGGCGTGCACCAGAGGCATGTGGTCTCTGCGAATGACGAAGGGCGTACCTTCTAAGAAATGGCGAAAGTGACGGACAGCCAAGTGCACCGCCAGCAATTCTCGATCGAAGGTAGAATAACCCGATTCTGCCTTGGACAGTTTTCTGCTGAAGAAGGCCAATGGGCGGGGCGAGCTTTTGACCACCTGTTCGAGTACTGCACCAATAGCGATGTCGCTGGCATCGGTGGAGAGAAGGAGAGGGGCGTGTGGGATAGGAAAAGTGAGAGCCGCAGCAGTTGATAGGGCCTTCTTTGCATTGCAGAAGGCTGCTTCTTGAAGGGGACCCCACTTCAGGTCCTTTGGCTTGCCCTTGAGGGAGGCGTAGAGGGGAGCAAGAGTGGCGGCAATGGCTGGCAGAAAACGGTGATAATAGTTGATCATGCCCAAGAATTCCTGCAGAGCTTTGACGGTCGAGGGCGCGGGGAAATTCTGAACGGCTGCGACCTTCTCAGGGAGGGGATGGACTCCTTCAGGAGTGATACGGTGCCCTAAGAACGACACTTCGTTGGCGCCAAAGGTACACTTGTCGTACCGGACTACAAGGCCGTTTTGTTGCAGGCGGTCGAGCACGATGCGCAGGTGACGGAGGTGTTCCTCTTTTGAGGAGGAGAACACAAGTATGTCGTCCACATAACATACACAGAAAGGGAGGTCCCCTAAGATGCCATCCATGAGACGTTGAAACGTTGCCCCAGCATTACGAAGGCCAAAACAGGAGTAATTGAAGGTGTATGTGCCAAACGGAGTGGTGATGACGGTCTTGGGGATGTCTTCTGGGTTCATAGGCACCTTATAATACCCCTTCAGGAGGTCGAGCATAGAGAAAACCTTCGCTTTGTACAGGTAGGAGGTTACATCGGCAATGTTTGGGAGGGGGTAGTGATCCAGTTCTGTTTGCATGTTCAGGCGCCTGTAATCCCCGCACGGACGGAGGGAGCCGTCTTTCTTCAGAACGATGTGTATGGGTGACGACCAT
>NC_090727.1:183883333-183893333 GCF_036898095.1 Palaemon carinicauda | reverse complement strand
TTGAAATTTTGGTTTTCATCGAATGCTATTAATTGGTAAGGTTGTTCCGTCATACACGAGTAAACATGAGTTGGAGTATACAAGCATTCTTTATATTTACACACACACACACACACACACACACACACACACACACACACACGCATATATATATATATATATATATATACATACATATATATATATATATATATATATATATATATATATATACATACATAAATTCGGTGCGTATAAATATATATATATATATATATATATATATATATATATATATATATATATATATATATATATATACATTATTACAAGGTAAGCTACAGCCCTGTTTGGAAAAGCATGATGTTAGAAGCCCAAGGAAAAAATAGCCGAGTGAGAAAAGGAAACAGGGAAATAAATAAACTACATGAGAAGTAATGAACAATCAAAATAACATATAAAATATTGAAAAAAAAAGGAAGAGAAACAAAATAGAATAGCATACCAGAGTGTATCCTCAAGCAAGAAATCTCTAACCCAAGACAGTGGAAGACCATGGTACTGAGGCTATGGCACTACCAAAGACTAGAGAACAATGGTTTAATTTTGGAGTAGTGCCCTCCTTGAAATGCTGCTTACCATAGCTAAAGAGTCTCTTGTTCCTATACCAAAAAGAAAGTAGCCACTGAAAAATTACATTGCAGTAGTTAACCCCTTGAAAGAAGAAAAATTGTTCGGTAATCACATTGTTGTCAGGTGTATGAGGAAAGAGGAGAATGTGGTGAGACTAGGCCACACTATTCAGCATGTGTAGGCTAAAAAAATTGAGCCGTAACTGGAGAGAGGGATCTAATGTAGTACTGTACTGTCTGACAAGTCAAAGGATACAATAACTCCCTTACTGAGTGGGGGAAACCTTAATATGGTGAAAAGATTTCTGTAACGCCATGATCAGCAAAGCAGTACTAGTCAGGGCCACACTTAGATGGTTTGCTGTGAGAGATCAGACAAAAATCTCCCACCATCACCAATCCGCACTGGCCATCGTGGTGATGAAAACTGACCAAACCCCACACATGTCAGGTCTTTGCCCTGCAGTGGACTATAAACGGCTGCATTTGTTGTTTGTTTGTTGTTGTGTATACATACATACCTACATACATACATAAACACACACACATTGTATATATATATATATATATATATATATATATATATATATATATATATATATATATATATACATATATATATATATATATATATATATATATATATATATATATATATATCGAGTTCAGCGAGATAGGAAAGAAATTACTATTCGTTCCACGAAATCTCCATTGTGTATTTACTTGCCTAAACAGTAAATTAGATCATTTTGTTGTTGGGTGATTGTGGCAGATCGCAGTTATGGCAGAGGAGGGCATGAGAGTTTCAACCTCATTTTAAAACAGATTAAAATATTATTATTATTATTATTATTATTATTATTATTATTATTATTATTATTACTTGCTAAGCTACAACCCTAGTTGGAAAGGCAGAATGCTATAAGCCTAGGGGCTCCAACTAGGAAAATAGCCCAGTGACGAAAGGAAACAAGAAAGAATAACATATTTCAAGAACAGTAACAACATTAAAATCAAAATATCCTATATAAACTATAAAAACTTTAACAAAACAAGAGGAAGAGAAATGAAATAGAATAGTGTGGACGAGTGTACCCTCAAGCAAGAGAACTCTAACCCAAGACAGTGGAAGACCATGGTACAGAGGCTATGGCAATAACCAAGACTAGAGAACAATGGCTTGATTTTGGAGTGTCCTTCTCCTAGAAGACCTGTTTACCATAGCTAAAGAGTCTCTTCTATCCTTACCAAGAGGAAAGCAGCCACTGAACAATTACAGTGCTGTAGTTAACCCCTTGAGAGAAGAAGAATTTTTTTGGTAATCTCAGGGTTGTCGAGTGTATGAGGAAAGAGAAGAATGTGGAAAGAATAGGCCAGACTATTCGGAATGTGTAGGCAAAGAGAAAATGAGCCGTAACTAGAAAGAGGGATCCAATGTAGTACTGTACTGTCGGGCAAGTCAAAGGATCCAATAACTCCCTTACTGAGTGGGGGAAACCTTAACGTGGTGAAAGGATTTTTGTAACGCTTTGATCAGCAATTAGTACTAGTCAGAGCCACACATGGATGGTTTTCTATGAGTGGTCAGATGAAAATCTCCCATCATCACCAATCCGCACTGGCCAGCCTGATGAACTGACCAAACCCCAGACATGCCAGGTCTTTGTCCTGCAGTGGACTATAAACGGATGCAGTTGTTGTTCGTTTGTTGTTGTATATACATATACACGTATATATATACAGTATATATATAATATATATATATATATATATATATATATATATATATATATATATATATATATATATACATATATATATATATATATATATATATATATATATATATATATATATATATATATATACAGACTAATAATTTTATATATATACTGTATATACACACATACTTATACACTAACACACACAAATATATATATATATATATATATATATATATATATATATATATATATATATATATATATATATATATAAGTAATATGGTCTAGTGGTTAACGATCATCACCAACGATGCATTCGAGTTCAGCCAGATAGGGAGGAATTGAATATTCTTTCCATGAAATCTCCATTGTGTATTTACTTTCCTAAACAGTAAATTAGATTATTTTGTTGTTGGGTGATTGTGGCAGATCGCAGTTATGGCAGAGGAGGGCATGAGAGTCTCAACCTCATTCCAAAACAGATTAAAATATTATTATTATTATTATTATTATTATTATTATTATTATTATTATTATTATTATTATTTGCTAAGCTACCACTCTAGTTGGAAAAGCAGAATGATATAAGCCTAGGGGCTCCAACAAAGAAAATAGCCCAGTGAGGAAAGGAAACAAGGAAAAATAACATATTTCAAGAACAGTTATAACATTTAAATGAAAATTTCCTATATAAACTATAAAAAAATTTAACAAAACTAGCGGACGAGAAATGAATTAGAATAGTGTGACCGAGAGTAGCTTCAAGCAAGAGAACTCTAACCCAAGACAGAGGAAGACCATGGTAGGGATGCTATGGCACTACACAAGACTAGAGAACAATGGTTTGATTTAGGAGTGTCCTCCCCGAAGAGCTGCTTACTATACAGTAGTTAAAGAGTCTCTTCTACCCTTACCAAGAGGAGAGTAGCCACTGAGCAATTACAGTTCAGTATTTAACCCCTTGGTTGAAGAAGAATTGTCTGGTAATCTCAGTGTTGTCAGGGATATGAGGACCGAGGAGAATCTGAAAAGAATAGGCCAGACTATTTGGTGTATGTGTAGGCAAGGGAAAAATGAACCGTAACCGGAGAGATGGACCCAACGTAGTACTGTCTGGCCACTCAAAGGAGCCCATAACTCTCTAGCGGTAGTATCTAAGCGGGTGGCTGGTGCCCTGGCCAACCTACTACCTATGAAATATCTGTTGGAGAAGCATAAAAAGTATATAATTTAGATAACTTCATTTCAAATGTAGGTAAATTCGTACATAATATTTGTGCTTGTATGAAGCTTAATGAAGATTATTGATTAAGGGAAGGTAATTAATGAAAAATTAACAATGACATCACAAGCAAGTATTTTTAAAACTCCTCTCTCTCTCTCTCTCTCTCTCTCTCTCTCTCTCTCTCTCTCTCTCTCTCTCTCTCTCTCTCTCTCTCTCTCTTTTTTAAATCATGGATAATATTCAGAAAAATTCTTCGCAAATTTCATCCCGCAACTGAATAAGAAAAAAATTACAAAACCAAATTATTGGTCCATATTGATTTACCTACAACATGAAAACTTGCATTAGTAACCAGAAAATATAAGTGTTACGGACAGTTATATTAAAGAGTAGATTATGCAAAATCTACATCAATGTCATATTCCCTTATTAATTGATTTAGTATGGGAAAAAAGCTAAACAGTAAAAGTGAAAGTAAATAATAGCCAGCAAACATATAACAATGACTATGACTAACATAAATGTTTACAATACTTTAAAAGATTCTTAATACCCTCACAATTCGCCGATTAATGAATTACATAAATACGTTATGTGATACAGGACTTAGATTTATAAGGCTCCGTGAGGTCAGACTCAGATGATGACGAAGCTTAGAGCAGAATTTTAAAGTCGTTTCCAGGACGTAGTTTCAAATGTAAAAGATGATAATCAGGAACACAGGGTTCCTCTTTTTCTTCTAAAAATTAGTAGCGTTGTAAATAATTAAGCAGCGTCAAATCAGGTGTCATAGAAATTGTTGACTCAGAGATGGATGATGTATGTCTCTACTCAAATGCAGCTGCCGTGCTCTTTATATATCCTAGACCCGTTTTCTATAAGCCTTACGAAAGTTTGTGAAAATTCCTGAGGGATTCTATATCACGCAATAAGTAAGACTGCAGACGTAGACAAATTTCCAGAAGCTCTTGTTCAGGAATAAAACATTATCGTTAATTCACATATTACAATGTTTTTTATCTTAACATTAATATTCAATAATTCAAAATAAACCTTTCAACACATGTCCTATAACATAAATAGATATATTTAATCTACAAATAACAATAGCTAGGCAAATCATGTATGGTTGTAATTCGGTTAAATTCCTTGTAAGAATGATATTGGAATCATCAGAACGTGGCGAGTCTGGTGTGACGGGCCGAGAGAAGGTTGTGAACTCAAAGGCAGGATGCAATCAACTGAGTTATAATATTATAGAACACTCTCCTTTATATACAAAACCTCAAGGCAACAGGATATAACATGTTTACAAGACAGACAATGTCACAGAGGAAAACCGGAGACATGAATTTTCATGTTCGTTTTAGTGCGAGGGAGGAGCGCAGATACAAGCATAATATATACAAAAGGTATTATGTACAATTGTGTGACACACGGTTGGTACATGGCTCCCCCCCCCCCCTAAAAATGACATACTGTACATGTTAAATAGGGCGCCCTGATCTAGAGAAGCGAACTGTAGGCGGGTCATCTGGCAGAAGATAAGCAGGTTTTAGACGATCAATGGAGACCCAGTCTTCTTTGCCCCGAATGTTTAGGAGGAATGCTTTCGGACTGCGTCGGATCACAAGGAAAGGGCCCGTGTAAGGGGGCGTTAGTGGTGGCTTGCTGGTGTCGTTGCGCAGGAAGACGTGCATTGCAGAGTGCAAGTCCGTTGGTATGTGATGCTTCCCTGGTGGCTTGTAAGTCTGGCGGCACGGAGTAAATTTTCCCACAACGTGACGTATGCGCTGGATATCGTCGGAGGAGGTTCTAGAAGGAAAAAATTTGGCAGGGATGACCAACAGGTCGCCATACACCATTTCGGCTGCCGAGACGTCGAGGGCGTCTTTAGGAGTGGTCCTTAGTCCAAGGAGGACCCAGGGAAGCTGAGTAAACCAGTTGCAATCCTTGCAGCGGGACATCAAAGCTGCTTTGAGGGTGCGATGAAAACGTTCAACCATTCCATTGGCAGCGGGGTTGTAGGCCGTTGTCTGATGTAGGGTGATGCCCAAGAGATTCGCTAATGACGTCCACAATTGAGGGTTGAAAGTGGTTCCCCTGTCAGAAGTAATATACTCAGGGATACCGAATCTTGAAATCCATCCAGAGAGTAAGGCAGATGTACATGAGGCGGACGTTGCAGTTTCCATGGGAATGGCTTCAGGCCAACGAGTGGAGCGGTCGATGACGGTAAACAGGTAACGATGTCCTTGTGATGTGGGTAGGGAGCCTACAACGTCGACGTGAATGTGTGCGAAACGACGCTGAGGTTGAGGAAAGGTGCCCACTCCTGAATCCGTGTGTCGATGTACTTTGGAAGTTTGGCAAGAAGTACAGGCACGGACCCAATCCTTAGCATCCTTAGAAATGCCGTGCCAAATGAACTTTGCCTTCAGCAGCTGTGCAGTAGAACGGCATGAGGGATGTGAAAGGCCGTGAATGAAATCAAACACCTGTCGGCGCATGGGAGCAGGAATCCAAAGTCGCGGTCTACCAGTACTGACGTCACAGAGGAGGGTGGTGTTGGAGTCTTCGAGGGGAAAGTCTTCCCAACGGAGGGACGTGCAGGATGTCCTACAAGCTTGATACTCTGGATCCTGTCGTTGGGCTTCAGCCAGGGCGTTGTAATCCAATCCCAGTTGTACAGCAGCCAACGTGTTTCTTGACAGGGCATCGGCAACGGAATTAATTTTCCCAGGGACGTATTGGAGGGTGCAATTGTATTCAGCCACGGCGGAGAGATGTCGGCGTTGACGGGCGGACCAGGCGTCACACTGTCGAGTGAAGGCGTGCACCAGAGGCATGTGGTCTCTGCGAATGACGAAGGGCGTACCTTCTAAGAAATGGCGAAAGTGACGGACAGCCAAGTGCACCGGCAGCAATTCTCGATCGAAGGTAGAATAACCCGATTCTGCCTTGGACAGTTTTCTGCTGAAGAAGGCCAATGGGCGGGGCGAGCCTTTGACCACCTGCTCGAGTACTGCACCAATAGTGACGTCGCTGGCATCGGTGGAGAGAAGGAGAGGGGCGTGTGGGATAGGAAAAGTGAGAGCCGCAGCAGTTGATAGGGCCTTCTTTGCATTGCAGAAGGCTGCTTCTTGAAGGGGACCCCACTTCAGGTCCTTTGGCTTGCCCTTGAGGGAGGCGTAGATGGGAGCAAGAGTGGCGGCAATGGCTGGTAGAAAACGGTGATAATAGTTGATCATGCCCAAGAATTCCTGCAGAGCTTTGACGGTTGAGGGGGCAGGGAAATTCTGAACGGCTGCTACCTTCTCAGGGAGGGGATGGACTCCTTCAGGAGTGATACGGTGCCCTAAGAATGACTCTTCGTTGGCGCCAAAGGTACACTTGTCGTACCGGACTACAAGGTCGTTTTGTTGCAGGCGGTCGAGCACGATGCGCAGGTGACGGAGGTGTTCCTCTTTTGAGGAGGAGAACACAAGTATGTCGTTCACATAACAGACACAGAAAGAGAGGTCCCCTAAGATGCCATCCATGAGACGTTGAAACGTTGCCCCAGCATTACGAAGGCCAAAACAGGAGTAATTGAAGGTGTATGTGCCAAACTGAGTGGTGATGGCGGTCTTGGGGATGTCTTCTGGGTTCATAGGCACCTGATAATACCCCTTCAGGAGGTCGAGCGTAGAGAAAACCTTCGCTTTGTGTAGGTAGGAGGTCACGTCGGCAATGTTTGGGAGGGAGTAGTGATCCGGTTCTGTTTGCATGTTCAGGCGCCTGTAATCCCCGCACGGACGGAGGAAGCCGTCTTTCTTCAGAACGATGTGTAAGGGTGACGACCATGGGCTGGAGGCCTTTTGGCAAAGGCCCATTTCCTCCATTTCGGCGAACGTCTGTTTGGCGGTTGTCAATCATTCCGGTGCCAGACGTCTGAATTTTGTGAAGACTGAGGGTCCCGTCGTCTTGATGAAGTGATAAATACCGTGCTTGGCAGGAACCGTGGGCGTTTGGAGAAGTTCTGGACGGAAAACTTCCGGGTACGAGGTGAGGAGGTGGGCGTAGGCATTCGTGGGTGCGCTGATGTAGAGAGCGAGGTTAGAGGGGTGGGTTGAAGAGGTGTCGACAAGTACGAGTCTGCGTTCACCAATCGTCGGTGGGCAACATCAACCAGAAGGTGGAAATGAGAGAGGAAATCCGCCCCGAGGATTGGCATTGTGACGTCAGCAACGAGAAACTTCCAATTAAATTTACCGTTTCCGAACGATAATGTGAGGTTCTCGTAACCGTAGGTGGGTATCGCAGATCCATTGGCAGCTACCAAGCGGACGTCGGCAGATGTAGACAGACTACGTCGTGCCTTGAAGAATTTCCTTGGCAAAAGAGAACGACAAGCACCCGTGTCGACCAAAAATCGCACGCCCGTTCCTGCATACTGTAAAAAGAAAAGATTAGAAACACGGGAGGCCACCGCCACAAGCGATGGCCTACTTACACGTTTTTTGGCCACTGACAATCCTTGGCACATTTCTTCGCGGTTGCCCCGAATCTGAAGTGGTAGTAGCAAAACTGCGGCGGATGGGAGGTAGTAAGTGGCTGTAAAAGTCGTTCGTTGGGGCGCGAGCGATTGGTGGGTGGTGGGCGGCTTTGTCACCGCTTCGGCACGTCACGGGGTAGGCGTGTATGTCCTACGGCATTCATGTCAGCTTCGGTTGACGTTGAATAGGCATCCTCGTCGTCAGGGGTGGAGGCGTTGATGGAGGTCTTGAAGTGGCTGTCCATAAGGGCGTCGGCTTTGGTCATCAAGTCCTTTATGGGTAAACTATCGACATCGGGTATGGCAGTGCGTACAGGCTCGGGTAAACGGCGTATCCAAATGGCACGAAGTAGGTTCACCTCACGAGGAGAGCCGTCTGCGGCAGGTTGAAGGCGAACGATACTGGTCATTTCCCTGAGGGCAAGCGAAGCCCTTTGGTCCCCCAACGGTTGTTGCGAGAGCTGAAAAACCTTTGCTATACGGGTGGCTGGCGACGGCGAGTACTGCTGCAGAAGGTATGTTTTGAGGGCGTCATACGCTATTGGGGTGTCTCCTTGTTCACAAAGCCAGTCGGATATTTCTGGGAAGGTGTCCTCGGGTATCGCCGCGAGAACATAATCCGCTTTGGTGGTTGAGCGAGTCACGCCCCTGATACGAAACTGGACTTCTGCACGCTGAAACCAAGCAAACGCCTCTCCGCTGGCAAACGATGAAAGTTTGAATGGCGCGGCCGCAGCACCAACTGCCGTAGAGACCGCCATAGTACTACCAACGATGAAGGGGCGAGGGGGTGGGGGTGGAAGGCGGTGGGAGCGTGTCGACTTCCGCGGTCACCAATGTGACGGGCCGAGAGAAGGTTGTGAACTGAAAGGCAGGATGCAATCAACTGAGTTATAATATTATAGAACACTCTCCTTTATATACAAAACCTCAAGGCAACAGGACATAACATGTTTACAAGACAGACAATGTCACAGAGGAAAACCGGAGACGTGAATTTTCATATTCGTTTTAGTGCGAGGGAAGAGCGCAGATACAAGCATGATATATACAAAAGGAATTATGTACAATTGTGTGACACACAGTTAGTACACTGGTGACAGGTATATAACAAAATAGAACGTAGGTTCATACAAGTGGTTGATATTGCCGTTCGCACAAGTGTCCAAAAGAATAAAAAGAAAAACTTTTTCATACTCAACTGTGAGGATCTACCCAAAAGCAACAAATACTTCATTTTGAAAAATGGAAAATAAGCCGACAAGTCGGGGAGATTAAAATCTCCTTTGGGAGATTTTTTTCCCACAAATAGAATGAAATATTTAAAAGAGATCAGCCTCCTTAGAAACATACATGGAAAATATGATTCATTTATTTGCGAATAATTTAACGTTAGATAAAGATTGTAATATACGAAATTATATGGAATGAAATAGACGTAATTCAGGTGACTGTAAATTTTGATCGACGTAGAAATTAGTATCGCAGAATCTCGAAAATAGTTGGAAAAGCAGGACTCTCTCTCTCTCTCTCTCTCTCTCTCTCTCTCTCTCTCTCTCTCTCTCTCTCTCTCTCATGAGTCCGCCATGTACGGTCATCATACCGCTGATTCATACATATGTACCTAAATATAAGTGTATTTCAACCAAACCGATTGCAGATTCATGCATGCCCGTTATACGTATGTCCCAATACATGGGCGTATCTTTTTTTTTTTTTTATCAAAAGGTTTATCTATCTATCACTGTGGCGGGATGTTGCAAAACAACCCCCACACCCTTGATCACACTAACTGACAAATGTCTCCTCTGCACAAACATTCCCCTTACGTTATCAACTGGACTCTTGGACAGAAGGAAAAAATAAACAAAATATAACCTTAAAACTATATTTCTTAATATCA
>NC_090727.1:183875833-183878333 GCF_036898095.1 Palaemon carinicauda | reverse complement strand
TGCAAGGCTTGCTATTTGGTGATATTTCTTTCTCGAAAGGCATTTTTCTCAGCCATTGTGCATTTTGCCCAGCTCCATCTTCATCCTTCCTTCCATGAGACTCTTGCATAAGGCTAGAGCGTCTTTCCCCTCCGTGTAATTTCTGGCACGGTCAACATCGTACCTTGTGTTGTTAAGTTTTTCTTGTCGCTGTCTCCACAAAAACTTAGCAAAATGACTGCTGCTGAAATCAGTGCATTTGTGGACTTGGCAGAAAGACAAGGCTATGAGGGAGAAGCATTGCGAAGGTATGTGCGGGAGCTCATGAATGAAGACAAAGCCCGGAGAAGAACAGAGCAAGAAAGGATGCGCTATGAAAGAGAGAGAGCGCATGAATTAAGAATGCAGGAGATGGATGCCCGATTGGCACAACTCAATCACTTGCCACCTCAACCCAATGTTGCCAAAGTCGAGCAGGACAATCACAGGAGGACCCACTTCATTGAAGGGTTCACCAAGGAACTCCCTACAGTGGAACTGAAGGTGACCACGTCCCAGCTCAGCAAGAAGTGCGGACTGGGGGCAGGGAGTGATCTTGCACATGAGGGCTACAACTCATGCTTGGGTCAAAAGCCCGTGAAGGGTGTACAGCGAGTGCCCCTCAGGTGCATGAAGGCTGCCAAGCCGGAGCCTAAAACTGTTAGGACGCAACCTGCATGGGAAGACGACTGGCTCGGTGACATTGACCTTGCTGAGGTAGCTTGGCTAAGTGAGGAGGCCCAAGAGTCTTCCTCCTCCAGCAGTGAGTCTGAGCTTCGTACGTCAGAAGTTAATTCTGGTGAAGGTGTGCCACTTTCCACCACAGGGGATAGGGCTACTCCAAGAGTCATGCCAGAGACCTCAGAGGAGAGCCAGGGGTCTCCCTTTTCCCACCGTGAGTCTGAGCCGAGTACCCGCAAATTCAATCCGGGTGAAACTGTGCCACTGAACACCACTGGAAATAGGGCTATCTCAATCACCAGGCCAGAGGTCTCAGAGCAGGCAAGAGGCGAACCACCCATCAGCGCCGAGACCCCAAGGAGCCAGACAAAGCTCATCAGGTTCCCATTGCTGGATGAGACATTGGTAAACAACAGGGCACCCGCCAACTCGAACGAGGTGGAAATGAATAACCCCTCTAAGGCTGAGTTCCTGCTAAAGGATGAGGTGCCCCTTAAGATCACCCGAGGTTCTCATGATCCTGCTGAGGTCCTGCGCCAGCATGTAGTTGTCCCCCATAATTCCCGCTTGTCGGTGCTACGAATGGCCCATGAGGGACTGGGAGGGCACTCTGGGGTGAAGCGCACAATGCAACTGCTGCAGCCCCATTTCTTCCGGCCGGGCTTGCAGAAGGTTGTTAAGGCTTCCGCAACCTCTTGCCATCCGTGCCAAGTCATCGGTAACTCTAAGAGAATAGTGCCAAGGGCCTCGCTCCAACTTATCCTATCCATAAGTGTTACAGAGATGACACAATTCTTTTATTGGTATGGCTTCCTAGCCACATTTCAGAAGGACGAAGGTTCCCACTTCATGGCAGAGGAGTCACGACCTCTGACCATACTCATAATTCATTTTTGGCTTCACCAGGTGTAAGCAGAAATTCCCAACTGTGGAGTTTACTTAAATGGCAGCATAAATTTCTTCCAGACATGTGAAAAACTCCAAACTCAAGAGAAAGAACTCTCAGGCATGGGCTCATCTCTTGAGCACCTTGGTTCCTATCGCGCTGACCATGTTTTCCCACAGACATTCCTAACGGACCATAACCATCTAAACTACTTGACTGAGCTACGTAATGGGAATAAAGGGCTCATGAGGTGCGGCATAGACCTCCAGAACTACAACTGGAAGGTCAAGCGCCTAAAGAACTCGTATGAGAGAGATGTGTTCTCCCGGCATTAGTGCCTAATGCACAGTGCCATGTCCATAGCGTAGCCATAGTCAGTAGGTAAATTTAGTTTGTATGAAAAAATATTTATTGGCCTTGGTGTCTCCCCAGGTAGATAAACTTGAGGAGTCATCTTGGCATCATTATTTGTATTTAATTCATTTTCATGTATTTATTTTATCCCTTTTTGCATATATGCCAATTTTCTTTAATTTTATGCCTACCACTGCACTAGGTCACTTAACTTTAACCATCTTTTACATTTTAATTTTCAATTTTGCATTTTTTAAATTTTTTCAGTTGCTGCCTCACAGCCAGCATACTTATTTCTATGTGGCACTTAAAGTTAATTTACTGTCAAAATAACATAGAATGATGACCCTAGTTGCAGCTTAGATATTTATCCATTATCGTGGTGAGACTCACTGAGGGAGGAATCATTAAGGCTAGTGGCTTCAGACCTTGCTTGCAGAGTTCTTGTCCTGTTTTAGGACAAAATCTCTGCTAAAATGGGGGGCTGTTAGTAATGGCGGTCATTTCGCCACCTTTTTCAAATAACAAAAGACCCCGCCAGCAAGCATGAGTCAAAATGCC
>NC_090727.1:183868333-183870833 GCF_036898095.1 Palaemon carinicauda | reverse complement strand
GTTACCGACACACGCTAACTATTTCCCTGTCACATTTTTCTTGTAAGGAGAAAGAGGGTTTCAGCCTGGTAGAGAATATAAAAGGGCATATTTATTATACTGTTTTAATTCCGGAATTTGTTTACGACTTCGAGTATTAAGGTATTTTTAGGTCATTTCAATATAAATATTCTCTCCCATTCTTATTTTCAGTGCTGCTGCTAGTTCATGAATAGGGCATAAAATAAACCGCAATAATTGTATCAGCAGATGATCCCCTAACTGATTGATTATACATTATTTAGTATCAAGTATCACAATTTTATAGGTTAATGGGGCAATGCCAATAAGGTGAATGATGAATAAATTTTTTTTTATATGAATAGACAAATATTCCGTTCATAAATTCAAGAGCAAAAATATTCAAATAAACAATCAATAGATGGTCATTAAAAATCATTTGACAGCATCCAGATAGAATGAACAAGTGGCTGAGATAATGCAGTGAAAAGTATTTCGAAACTCTACCAGTCATCAGATGTATTATTGTTAAGATAGATAAGTCTTAAATGACAAAAACTTGAGCTGAAGAGAAAGGTTCAACGGCTGAAATGCTTAATTCCACGTGTTCAATTTTAGTATGCATACGTGTGTATGTCTGATATCCTTTTCATGAATGAAGATTTTGTATGTTTTGAGCTGACGTGGGGTTTTATCTATTATGTGAAGTATTTAGGCCATGCATGACTGCCATACCTGTCAACTGTCACGCACCCTACGTGAGACTCGTGCATTTTAGCCTCCTGTCACACACTCAAGCGCGCGTAACCTCCCCCCCCCCCCACCACCACCAAAAAGAAAAAAAAAAAAAAAAAAAAAAAAAAAAAAAAAAAAAAAACATAACGCACGATAAGACAATTGGGAAGACTTGATACAGATTTCCGACCATTTTGATACATTATTTGAGCTATAAATAAACTATGTAGCATGTGTAGTAATCATATCTCTGAAAGATGGAGTTTAGAACTGTTCCTTTGATTTGATTAATCCAAAGGACAATGCAGAAAGGGACAAGTGTCTTACTCGAGCAGTTGTGTGTATTTTATGTTGTATATTGCCTTTACTACAACCAGACAAGAACTGGAAATTTGAAATATTATTTATTTTGAAATATAATTCAATAACTAATTTCAATGTGAAATGGTTAAAATGATCATGAGCATTCCTATGCCAAAAACTACAATTATTCCCTTACTGGATAACTATATACCAACATGACACATAAAAAGGATATATTACATGAAAAATTATTACAGAAAATAAAAATTACTAGGTATGTAAATTTATGGCATTATTTTGCTTCACAAATTATATTTTTAAGAATATTATCCCACTAGAGGCCTTCAAATGCCCCTCTAAACCTTATTTTTTTTTCGGAAGCCTTACGATTCCCCTTATTGCCTTATTCTATGTTTGTGTTCCTACAGGTCCCTCAGTGTGAGGCATTAGCCTGGACCTGACATGGAATCTGGACCCAAGCTTAGTTATCCGGAAGGGGTTGATAGCTCTTGGTTACGTATGAAAATTTTATGTGTATGTTCTACTTATGTTTATAGGTTTATGTGCATTTTACTTATGTAGGTTTTGTGTATTTTACGCATGCAGGAAATCAACCCAGGCAAACTTGCTCACGTAATGGTAAGTGGGAAATTCTAGACTCTTATAGACATGAGAGGAAAAATGAAATAGTATTTCATAAAAAAAAACATACGTAATAAAATAAATGTTGATAAATGATTATATCTCCAAAAAGGTCTTTTTGTATAATCACTAAAATTACGTATTTAACAAAATACCTCAATACCCGTCAAGTGATTTCTCACACCCTAGATCAAGAAAATGTTTTGTCATAATGAATATTATCACCAACGGCACCTGTGTCAAAAACATTTCCTAAAACCTAAATCATAACAGCATATTAAGACCTAAGAAAATGATTTTTTTAATGACAATAAACCTTTTAACAAGTCCAAAGACTGCATCCGGACTAACGCCCACCATTCAACAGGTTAAAAGCTCACTCATGAAGGGCCCTAGAGACAGATGATATATCCATATGATCAGTGCCTAAGACCCATCTCCACCCAAGGCCGGGACAGGCAGGACCAGGTAAGGGATGCTGATAATTCATATTTATGATAGGTGTGTGTGTGGAGAGAGAGAGAGAGAGAGAGAGAGAGAGAGAGAGAGAGAGAGAGAGAGAGATGACAATCTTTTGAAATTGAACATATTGCTTATAAAAAGTATAGTTTACAAATTCATAGATGAATGATTACGGACATAAACACATTCACACACTCACACATACACACACACACACACACACACACACACACATATATATATATATATATATATATATATATATATATATATATATATATATATATATAGCCTACACACATGCCCACACCTGTATATACATAAGATTTCTGAAATAAATTGATGTTTAAGAATTCAA
>NC_090727.1:183845833-183850833 GCF_036898095.1 Palaemon carinicauda | reverse complement strand
ACATAGATTGGAGAGAACAATTTATAACTGAAAACTTAGACAAACGAATTACGGTTACCAACAGATGGATTACATAAATTTGTTTCCATTTTAGTGTTAGATATCTAATGGTATACGTATTTTCCATCGGCCTTTACTGATAATTCGCCAATTTTGATATCGGTGGTGGTTGCTGTTTATCCATATATATACACACACACACACACATACACACACACACACACATATATATATATATATATATATATGTGTGTGTGTGTGTGTGTGTATTATATATGAATATATATATATATATATATATATATATATTCTCAGGTGCAATCCTTTGGTTTTAAAGAATAATGACTGCTCTTTATCCTAATTTGTTCTATCACTGCAACATTTTCTCGACATAACTCTTTATCAAGTGATTACTGATTAACATAAGTTTACATTTCATTTTATGTATGAAGTTCTACAAAAAATTATAATGAATTATTTTGAAATCATACTCTATAGAAAAAAAATCAAGTTAAAAATGATTCAAATTTTAAAGATCATTAAGGTATAAAGAGGGTAATGGATGATTATATACACCATTGAATGAGATATACGCGGAGAATTACACCAATACACAAATTATTCGTATTGCTTTCTAGTGCTTACAGGTTCAGCTATTATGAGCCTGCCGTAGTTTCTCTCCTTGTGAACAATGTGGGTTCAGTCAATTAATTCTTTCAGGGAGAATTTTCGGTTGCAGACATCATTATTTCATTATGATTTCTTTGTTCCAGCATACGTCTTTGGGAGTGTTGTTATACTTTCCAATTAGTTTAAACAGTGCTGTAGTGATAGAATAAATGAAGAAAACGAATAGCCATATATATATATATATATATATATATGAGAGAGAGAGAGAGAGGGAGAGAGAGAGAGAGAGAGAGAGAGAGAGAGAGATGCAATTCAGGAAATTATGTGAAGAGTTTGATTTTTTATTTCAGATCATGCAAATCTTCATTCATAATCTAACACAAATGGTCAGGCAAATCAGGAAAAGCAATTCCCTACTCTGAAGAATGACGATGCATTGATTCCTAATTAAGAGTATTCAAGGTAAATTTAATTTATTATTTTGATCTATATTATTATTATATTAGATTATTATATTATATTAAAGCCTTGGTCATTTAGTCGATAGTTACGAAAAATTGGCGATTTAAAAACTCATGAAGTTGCAGAATATGAAACTTTTATTTTTTCGATTTTTTTTTCTTTTTTTGCTAACTCCACCCTCGCCATTAACACGCAAAAAGAACATATGTGACATTGAATCCATATTGTAATAAAAGGGGTTTTCTATGATTGAGAAAGCTATTTTATGTCTTTTCTAAAATCTATATGCTTTTGTGATTTATTATACCAGGGAAAAGCAATATGGAAGAACTTTTTTGTAATAATATTTTACAAAAAAACACTCAACATGAGAAATAGAAATACTTATTGAATACCTCTGAAAATGCTCTTCATCCGATGAAAATAAATCTTGTATATGATATTTCCATGAGGAAACGCGGTATAGTTTTTTTCGAATCATGTTTTTATTGACCAAAAAAAATAGCTGTATTAAACTACGAGTTCATTATAAGCAGTTAAGGCAGTTGTATCGTAATTAAGGAATGTGTTAACAAATTAATATATTATTTAACAAGCAACACGTCTGATGTATGTTCTTTGTCTATTTGACTCCGTCACTTAATCCTATCATTTATATGTATATCCGTTGCATATTTTTCATTGTTCAAATCCCGTATGTCAATATGTACGTTGCAAACACGTTTGATTTATATTTACTGCAAATCTGTGTTTATTAGGATTCCACATGCAATTGCGTGTTTTATGAATGTGCAAATATGGATATATTTTGTATCTGTTTACACATTGCCCACCCTGGAGTGCGCAGTGGACACTATCCAGAACTGCCAAGCCTTATTATACGAATGGGATAGGATTATACAACAACCTGCCAAGGAAACACATGACGGCAAACAAATTTACATATTTTCAGACGAGAGTAGGCTACACAGGGTTTCCCTGGTACGTGCGCATGGCGACGCACATACTTTGGTTTATTTCCACATTAGCTCTAGTTTTTAAAAAAGACGATTTTAATCCAGATTATAACGATTCAAGGAAAATATGCTTTATTTTACATAGTTACAAAATACTTCACGCTCATCTGTCAATGGTTGTTTACGACACTCAAAGTGTTAAAAACTTCACTGTAATTGTTTATTGGCGACTTTCCCATTGTTAAGGATAGAAAAGACTTTAACTTTGGTAAATAGCTCTTCTCTATTCCCAGGCAGTGCCATAGCATCTCTACCATTATCTTCCACTGTTCTGGGGTAGAGTCCTATTGCTTGAATGTATAGTCAAGCACACAATCTATCTGTTTCCTTATTTCCTTTACTCACTGGGCTATTTTCCTTGTTGGAGCCCTTGGTTTTATAGCATCCTGCTTTTATAACTAGGGTTGTAGTTTAGCAAGTAATAATGATAATAATCACAAACTCATGGTGAATTATTAGCGAGTCATCATGGACATCCACGGCCATCAGACAGGTCAACCGACGTCGGAGACACCAGCCATTAATATCATGGCTCTTCTTATTCCAATTTCTTTTTCATTGTTCCTAAAACTGACACTTCTCTACTTAACTATAACCTAATGATGGAGATTTACTTTGTAGAATATTGTAAGTCAATACCGCAGTATTCTCATTCAGTGCTCTTTAGAGGGAACCTTTTTAAATCAATAACGCCATATTTTCATTCAAACTGATTATTTCCCCATTTAACGTTCCAGTAAAGAGTTCTTTCATGTTGAATGCGCCTGTTGATTCATTGTCATTATCAACGATACAACTGACCCAGTTATTGCATCGGTTGGGCTTAATCCAAATCGATTAGATATTTGGATTTGTTCTGGACAGTACAATGTGAGAGGAGGGGATAGGGATGGGGCGGGTGGTTTGTGGAGGGAGGGGGTTTGGTAGGAACTAAAGCCCCTCTGTCAACAAACATTGGCTTTGATCTCTCTCTCTCTCTCTCTCTCTCTCTCTCTCTCTTATTAATCTTACAGACACAAACACTCAAATATATATATATATATATATATGTATATAATCATATATATATATATATATATATATATATATATATATATATATATATATATATATATATATATATATATATATATATATATATGTATGTATAGAAATGTGTGTGCGTATATATACATCCACAAAGTGAAAAAATACATACATACATACATACATACTGTGCCCTGTTGTTGTAACCAAATGACCTGAAATTTATCTTAAACTGTAATTTTTAGAACATGTTACATGGTCATTTAGATTCAGGGTATCTCTAAATTCCCAGCTGTAAGAATATGTCTGTTGTATAAAAGAGCAAAGAAAATATGATTACCAAGGCATATTCTCTGCAGCATCAACGAGACCCCTAACTAACGAAGTGTGTCAGGTCTTCTGGGCCAAGAAAAATGCCATTAATGACAGGGAGACATCGTCTTAATTCGGGAAGGATGAAGTGATGGCGCCCTGAAGCTCTTCCGATTTCTTCTTAAGGTTTTAAAGGTCGCGCATGCATAGCAGAGGTAAGGGGCAGTGACAATGCCCTAGCAATTGACCTTATTTCTTATGATCAGCGCCCCTCTTCATCCAAGCTGTCACCAGGGAGGGCCAGTTAATGGGTGCTAATGAATCAACAGGTAGACCTATAGGTAGGAGAATTAATAGGTATTTTCCCCCCACCCCCCCCCCCCCCACCTCCTTAGCTCACAAGGATAGTAAGGTTACAGACACTGTAAGAAATTACTGACTCGATCTCCCGTGCAGTAAAACGCAAGGCACGGGTGTTTCCAATATGCCACCATTATCCTCTACAAGGGTAACGTTACCCAGGAATTATTGGGTGAATCATCCGTATGTAGTTTATTGATTTATTTGCTTGAGTTTTGGGTGAGTTTTCTTTATGATCGGTTTATTCAATTTGTTCGTGTTAGCCATTGACAATCGTGAACGTGTTTTTTTTTTTCACAATCAGTTGATTTACATGTGGAACTTGTTTAGTTGAGTTTTGAAAGAAATATTTTTTATTTTCAATTTTTTGAAATTGTTCGTGTAACCTAGCGACTGAATATCATGAACGAATTATTTATAAATCTTTTTATAATTGATCTTGTAACTTAAAATTTTCTAAAATCCATCTTGTTGTATTTGGCTACAGTACGTAACATAACTGCAAATCTTTACCAGATTCATCTTTATGTCATTTTTCTTTATGTTCAACGAAATTAACGATCGGAAAGCTTGGGGAAATCATACATTCAATTTCCTGGAGAAATACAATTACTGAGATGTGTATGAATAATCTTGTTCGTCCTGGCTCTTCCTGTCTTCCTGATAGTCGGCAATATCACTATTAAGGAATAATGTTTTTCTCGATCGATTATTCACTTCAGGATGATACTAAAGTAACACATAATAAAAGATTAGTGATGAAACTTTGCCTATTATTATTATTAGTATTATTATTATTATTATTTATTATTATTATTATTATTATTATTATTATTATTATTATTATTATTATTATTATTATTATTATTTAGCTAAGCTACAACCTTACCTGGAAAAACAAGTTGCAACAAGCCCAAGGGCTCCAACAGGGAAAAATAGCCTAGTGAGGAAAGAAAATAAAGAAATAGATAAACTGCAAAAGAAGTAATGATCAGTTAAACAACTCCAGTTTACATAAGGACAAGAATAAAAGCATTTAGGCTTAGATATTGATGGATTGATAATTAGCTACTTGGCGTTACAAAAAAAGAAAATATCTTAATTTGAAAAGTCTAACAGCATCCTATTTTTCTGTGACGAAAGCTGGATAAAACCTTCGGAGAACATATACAAATATTCTTATAATTTTACCTA